>NC_056614.1:8278454-8388501 GCF_018340385.1 Cyprinus carpio
AATTTCATGAACTCAGGAACAACATTTCAGTATTAATGATAGCTAGACACTGGCAAAAGGTCATAAAAGGGCGGGGAGGACGCACTCTATAGCGCCACCTTTTGTCAAAAGTGGGGGGCTTAGTTTTAGCTACAGACACCAAAACTGGGTACATATATTGTTCTTATCAAGACGGACAACTTTCTAATTACAGTCATTAGCTACGACCAACAGGAAGTCGGCTATTTTGATTTGAATATGGATTTTTGGCTCTGTGTGAGGAGTGTATGTGTGCTGAGACTTGCATTGTCTGAGATAAAATGCGCCTCTACAGGAGCACTTCCCGGGACTGAGAGGGAGGAGTCTCGCTTAGTTTCACTTTTAAATCGGTTAAAAATACAACTAAATAAATCAATTTAATTCACACTGACAAGCTAAACCAACATATCTTATTATTAGCGGGTCAGGGCTTATTAATAATTGATGTCTGGAGACACAGAGAACAGAGAGATAGACGAGAGATAAATGTGCACCGCTCCGAACAGCGCGTGCAGTCTCAACGAGCTCACAACAAACGAGTTTTATTCTTGTTTAAACCTTTTAAAAATAAAATATTACGGCGATTGCACACAATCCGCCAATTAGTAACACACCAGGAGCTAAATTCAGATGTTTGTGAGTGTTAAAATGAAATATTTGCTGCAGCCTGTCTGACAGCGCGAGACGTCTGAACACTTGAAGGGAAAAAAGTCGTACATACAGAAACCTACAGCCTTTTACATTAAAACACAGCGGCGAGTCAACAAAAAAACAATTAGAAGAACATATTATAGAGATGAAAATGAGTGTTTATGAGTGCTTGTGAGATTTTCTTTGTTTAAGGGCTGAACATCACATCGATTGCTCTGCGCTCCAGAACACGGTGATGGTTTTTCGGCGGAGAACGGACAAATAAATACACATTTCATTCACACTGACAAGCTGAACCAACATATGTTATTATTACCGGCTCAGATCTCATTAATAATTGATGTCTGGCCAGAGATCAGTGAGAAAGACCAGAGAGAAATCACCGCTTGCATCAGCGCGTGCAGTAATACAACAAGCTCACAATAAAAGCATTTTTATAGTTTTAAGAGCTTTTTAAAACAAAATATAACCGCGAATGCACACAATCCACCCATTAGAACACAACAAGAGCTAAATTCAGGTGTTTTTGAGCTGTTTGATTGTGAAAATTGAAAGACTATTTGACAGCGCGAGACTGTCTAAGGGCAGAATAACATCGATCTCTCGAGCTCCAGAGGACGCTGATTCTGGCTTTTCGTCGCAAGAACGAACAAATCAAGTACAAGATTATTTCAAAATACATAATAGCTTGGCGAATATAAACGAAAACAGCCACGTGAACATAAACTGTTGAGAAATAAATCTGAAGTGGATCATGATACTGGATTTGAATATTAAAGTGACTGCATTTACCAGCTGCTTTTCTGTCTTCAAATTTTAATCTATAAAAAACAGAAAATCATTCGTCTTGGCTGCTTTTTTTTTGTTTGTATGTGTGTATGTATTTATATTATGTTTTATATATTTACAAGAATTATTATTATTATTAAATTTTGCTCTAAAAGAATATTAATCTATATTTAACTAAATCGATGACGTTATTTTACATTTGATTTTATATTTAACTAAATGGTGTACACACCTATAAACTAATAAAACATGCACTTTTAAACTATAGTTAGTTAAGTGGTCTATAATAAATCGTCCAATTTAAAGCTGGTTAAAATGTTTGAAGTAGGCTCTTTTTTTAAATGTAAATCCTAAAAATAAAAAAAATAAATGTTTTTTTAGATTATAAAACAGAAACAGTGGTCTGTAAAAAATGCTTAACAGGTTTGGTTCAATTAGTGTTTAATTTTTAGCTTATGACCATTTTTGTTGGCTACCTTTTTTTTTAAATGTAAAATTGTCAATAGTAAAAAAAAAAAATAAATATTTTTTTTTCAAATATAATGTAAACAAAAAAAACAAAAAAAAATTTAGCAACTCACATAGTTATCATTCAACACTGCTTAAAAATGTAAGTTGAATAATTAAACTCATGATTAAGCATGAAATAAGATACAGAATCTGTAAATTAGATTTTAATGTGGGTATATTATCAGTAAATTAATCATTAAATATTTATAATCATTCAAAAAATATTGGCCCTTTCATAATGTTGTTCAAAAATGAAGGCCACAATGCTAATGTTGTCCACTCGATGGCGCCACAGTATAGCAAATACTTCAAGATCTGTTCAAAGACTTGAAAATGTTTCATTTATGTGCATAAATAAAAAATGCATAAACATTCATTCTTTTTTCATAAACTTTAATAAAGCCCAATATAGTAATTATGCAAAAGCTATCATCTCCTAAATACCATTACTTTTTTTTTTATTTTAATTGTATTGACAACATATTTTTCAAGTTATCATACATTACTGAAAAAAGTGTAGAAGGGACACTATATTAGTTATCTATTTTCATGTTGTGCATATAATAGTACTCACATAAGGACTCATAATTTACTTGAAAAGAGACACGTTCATTGTGTAACTGCATCATCTACACAAACCAATGTGCTTGGACCCCTAATAATCACCTTGACTTAAACCACATTGTTTCAGTTACCTTCTGTGTCTTTGGCCACAACGCTTCAGTGACAGGAATGTGAAATAGCAAACAGGGGAAAAAATAAAAGGCATGACTTTATTTGTATCCAGCTAGCCAACTCTATTACAGATGTTCCACAGCCAAGACTTTTATTAGAATAGAAAATAGCAAGGGTTCGAATAAATAGTTTTATTAATCATTTAATTTCACTTTCTTAATGAATATTGTTCTGTGTATGTGATTTAAAAGTCTTGATGCTTCGGATTAACCCGTTAATTGCCGTATCCCTTAAAACCTGAGTGCCAGAGGGTTACTGTAAATGCATGTGCCCGCTGGGCACAGTTTACCTGATGCCACCGGGGTGGCGTTTGCGCTGATGGCTTGAGCCCGCCATCGCTGCTTGCAGTTATATTTAGGGCCCGAGCACTGCAGTGGTGAGGACCCTATTGGTATTTCTTCCGTTTGATTTATTCTCAGTCCGCTAATGAGTCTTTCTTCATTTTTCCGCAATGAGTTGCATTTTTGAGGGCCTAAACATGCTCCAAAACTCACGCTCTGCACACGCATCAGAACTGGCGAAAATTTACATCTGATATAGGTTTCAGAAGTGGGTGGCAAAATGGCTCGATAGCGCCACCTATTAAATTTCAACGGAGTGCGCCTCGAGCTACGTTTCACATACACGCATGAAAATTGGTACACACGTGTAGCACACCATTATCTACAAAAAAAAGTATCTTGGTACAAAATCCAAAACCCAACAGGAAGTAAGTTATTTTGAATTTCCTGTAGGATTTTTGCGCAGTTTTTGCCATATCCATGCCTCGTACTTTGACGAACTCCTCCTACAGTTTTAATCGGATTGTCTTCAAATTTGGTGAGGGTCATCATAAGACCTTTGTGATGTTAAATTGCGAAGGTTTTGAGTTTTCGTCAAGGGGTGTGTGTCCTGGCGGCCTGACAAAATTTTGATGTTTCGCCGTGAAACAGGAAGTTGCTGTAACTCAGGCAAGCAATGTTCGATCTGCCCCAAACTTCACATGTGTGATAGGTGTTCTGTCCTGAACAAACACTCATGACCAAATTCAGTTATAGTCATAGCGCCACCTGCTGGCAACAGGAAGTGACATGTTTAAAAACTGTTATGGACTCCTTGGAAAATATTAAAAAGTGTCAACATGTGTTAAATAGGCTGGAAAATTGCTAGAAGCATACTAAAACATGGTAGCAACACTTAGCTAAGTGCTAAAGCATCTATGCTACTAATGCAGTGAAAAAGGAAGTTGCTGTAACTCAGGCCAGCAATGTGCGATCTGCGCCAAACTTCAAACGTTTGACAAGAGTCCTGTCCTGAACACATCAACATGCCCGTATTCAGTTATAGTCATGGCGCCACCTATTGGCAACAGGAAGTGTGACTTGTTTAACACTGTTATTGACTCCTTGCAAAGTAATAAAAAGCATCAACATGTGTTAAATAGGCTGGCAAAATTCTAGAAGCATGCTAAAACATGCTAGCAACACTTAGCTCAGTGTTAAGGCATGCTTTTAATGCAGTGAAATAGAACATTACTGTAACTCAAGCATACAATGTCCAATCTGCCTCAAACTTCACAAGTTTGATTAGAGTCCTGGTCTGAAGACATGTACATGTTCATATTTGGTTATAGCTATAGCGCCACCTACTGGCAACAGGAAGTGACATGTTTTTCACTGATATGCACTATTAGCAAAACAAAAAAGTATGCCATTGTGTGCTAAACATGCTAGAAATATTCCCTAACATGCTAACAACATCAACTAAGTGCTAAAAGCATGCTATTTTGCTATGAAACAGGAAGTTGTTTGTAACTCAGGCAAGCAATGTCCGATCTGCCCCAAACTTCATACGTTTTTGATAGGTGTTATGCCCTGAAAAAACACCCATTCCCAAATTCAGTTATGGACATAGCGCCACCTGCTTGTAACAGGAAGTGACATGGTTAACACTGTAATGGACTCCTTAGGAATCATATTTAAAAAGTGTCAACAAGTGTTAAATAGGCTGGCATAACCATGCTAGAAACATACTTATACATGCTAGTAGCACTTAGCTAAGTTCTAAAGCATGCTGCTAATGCCGTAAAAAAAGGAAATTGCTGTAACTCAGGCAAGCAATGATCAATCTGCCCCAAACTTCAAACGTTTGACAAGAGTCCTGTCTGGAACACATCAACATGCCCTTATTCGGGTTATAGTCATAGCGACACCTACTGGCAACAGGAAGGTGTCATGTTTAACACTGTTATGGACTCCTGGCAACATATTAAAAAGTGTCAGGAAGTGCTAAATACACTGGCAACATGTTAAAAACATACTAAAACATGCTAGTAGCATTTAGCTAAGTGCTAAAGCATGCTACTAATGCAGTGAAAAAGGAAGTTGCTTTAACTCAGGCTAGCAATATCCGATCTGCCCCTTACTTCACAAGTTTCACAAGAGTCCAGTCCTGAACACATCAACATGCCTGTTTTTGATTATAGTCATAGTGCCACCTGATGGCAACAGGAAGTGGCATGTTTAACACTGTTATGGACTCCTTGCAAAATAATAAAAAGCATCAACGTGGGTAAATAGGCTGGCAAAATTCTATAAGCATGCTTAAACATGCTAGCAACACTTAGCTCAGTGTTAAAGCATGCTATTAATGCAGTGAAGTAGAACATTACTGTAACTCGTGCATACAATGTCCAATCTGCCTATCCTGGCCTGAAGATATCTACATGCTCACATTTGGTTATAGTTATAGTGCCACCTACTGGCAACAGGAAGTGACATGTTTAATACTTTTATGCACTATTAGCAACAACGTAAAGTATGCCATTGTGTGCAAATCATGCTAGAAATATTCTCAAACATGCTAGCAAACACTTACTATGTGATAAAGGATGCTATTAATACTATGAAACAGGAAGTTGTTGTAACTCTTTACATACAATGCCCAATCTGCCCCCCAAATTCCACACGTTTTATAAGAGTCCTGGCCTGAACCACATCTAAAGGCCAATATTCAATTATAATTATAGAACCACCTGCTGGCAACAGGAAATGACTTATTTTAAACTTACTTAAACATGAAATGTCTGATCTGCCCTAAACTTCACATGTTTGATAAGATTCCTAGTCTCAACAGATTTTAAGGCCAATATTTCAGTTATAATCATACCGCCACCTGCTGGCGACAGGAAATTACTTGTTTTAAACTAACTTAAACATGCAATATCTCCGGTCTGCCCAAAGTTCTTGTATTTGATATGGCATCCTGGCCTGAATTCATCTTTAGGCCAGTATTTGTTTATAGTCTTAGCGCCACCTGCTGGCAACAGGAAATTACTTCTTTTACACTAACTTTAACATGCAATGTCTGATCTGCCCGAAACTTTGCATGTTTGGTAAGAGTCCTGGCCTGAAGACATTTACATGCCGATATTCAGTTATAATCATAGCGCCACCAGTTGGCAGCAGGAAATGTGGCACAAATATTTACCTTTTTATAAGCATATGGCCCAACGTTCGCTGTTCTCCTATGGCCACCGGTTGGTGGTGAGCCCGGGTGAGAGGGCCTTTTCATCGCTGCTTGCAGCTTCAATTAGGGCCTGAGCACTGCAGTGCGAGGACCCTCTTGGAATTGCTCCGTTTATTCTTCTTCTTCTTCTTCTTCTTCTCCGCAATGAGTCGCATTTTTGAGGGCCTAAACATGCTCCAAAACTCATGAAACTTTGCACACGCATCAGAACTGGCGAAAATTTACATCTGATATATGTTTCAGAAGTGGGTGTGGCAAAATGGCTCGATAGCGCCACCTATTAAATTTCAACGGAGTGCGCCTCGAGCTACATTTCACGTACATGCATGAAAATTGGTACATACGTGTAGCACACCATTATCTACAAAAAAGTCTCTTGGTACAAAATCCAAAACCCAACAGGAAGTAAGTTATTTTGAATTTCCTGTATGATTTTTGTGCATTTTTTGCCATTTCCATGCCCGTACTTTGACGAACTCCTCCTACAGTTTTAATCGGATTGTCTTCAAATTTGGTGAGGGTCATCATAAGACCTTTGTGATGTTAAATTGCGAAGGTTTTGAGTTTTCGTCAAGGGCTGTGTCCCTGACGGCATGACAAAATTTGATGTTTCGCCATTTCGCCGTGAAACAGGAAGTGCTGAAACTTCACATGTTCGATAAGAGTCCTGGCCTGAACACATCGGAAGGCCAATATTCCACTATTATCATAGCGCCACCTGCTGGCAACAGGAAATGGCTTGTTTTACACTAACTTAAACATGCATTGTCCAATCTGCACCAAACTTTCAAATATTTGGAAAGAGTCATGGCCTGAAGATATCTAAAGGCCAATATTCAGTTATAATAATAGCGCCACCTGTTGGCAATAGGACACCTCATGCTTTATACTAACTAACATGCTTTATTCAAACAGTCCATGTTCAATCTGCACTAAATTTCATATGCTTGATAAAAGGGCTGGACTGAAGAAATGTACATGCCGAAATCCAGTTATAGTCATAGCGCCACCAGCTGAGAGCAGGAAGATTGGCACATATAAATGAATTTGACATATTTATCTTATATTTACCACATTAAACACATATATCTCGCCGTTCGCTGTTTTACAAAAGCCACCCACTGGCGGTGAGCCCGGGTGCGAGGGCCCGTTCATCGCTGCTTGCAGCTTTTAATTAGGGCTCAAGCCTGGAGGGCGAGAGCCCTATTGTTTTTCCTTAGGATTATCTTTTTTTTTATTATTATTATTATTATTTTTTTTTTTTTTTTTTTTTTCCAACGTCTCGGGGGCTTTTGGGGCCCTTAACATACTCGAAAACTCTTGAAAATTGGCACACACATTGGAACCTGCGGCCATTAGGGCCGGGCAGAGACTGATACACGGGCGTGGCACAGGGGCTCTACAGCGCCCCCTGGAATATGGAGGGCCATATATCATACATACTTGCACGTAGACTTATGAAACTCGGTACACATATAGATCTCATCAAGCCAAACAACTTTCGTATTGCATGTCATAGGCTCCGCCCAACAGAAAGTTGGCTATTTAGGCTTTAGTATTTTTATTTTTCGTCAAAGTTGTGGGGGCTTTTGGGGCCCTTAACATGCTCAAAAACTCTTGAAAATTTGCACACGCCTTAGAATCTGTGGCCTTTAGGAGGCTGCAGAGGCTGGGTCCCGGGCGTGGCACAGGGGTTCTACGGCCGCCCCCTGGAACACAGTCAGAAATGTTGATGTATAGTTCAAACATACTTGCACATATTCATATGAAACTCAGTACACATATAGACCTCATTGTGCCGAACAACTTTCGTATTGCATGTCATAGGCTCCACCCAACAGGAAGTCAGCTATTTAGAGCTATGTAAAAAGCGCATGCTCTGGAATTTGATATACTTGTCATAGGTTTTTTACCCGATTGCCACCAAACTCAGTCAACATGATCTCAAGACATTGGGGATGCAAAATTGCCAGGGGATTTTTGATATCTCGAATGGTTTGCTTGTGGCGAGGCGTTGAAATTATGGCGAGAAATGAGAAACAGGAAGTGTCTAATAACATCCACATACATTTCCTGATTTTAATTAAACTTCATTAATTTGTTCGTTGTATGATGCCGATCGCATATATGTGACTATTAGGAGTCAAAATTATAGTGCCACCAACTGGCAGCAGGAAGTGTGTCATTTTCAAAATGCTTTGAATTCAGCATCTTATTTTTACTCAATTTGCTTCAAACTTCATCAGAATAATGACAAAACACGGCCCATGTAAAACTGTTGAGGGGATATTGATATCTAATATAGTGTTGCCATGGCAACATATCAAACTGGAATATTTTTCTGTATAATATATTCTGATTTTGAGGCAGATAACATGATTAAAATTTCATGGAAACTCAGAACACATATCAGTATTAATGATAGCTAGACACTGGCAAAAGGTCATAAAAGGGCGTGGAGGAGGCACTCTATAGCGCCACCTTTTGTCAAAAGTGGGGGGCTTAGTTTTAGCTACAGACACCAAACTCGGTACATATATAGTTCTTATTAAGACGGACAACTTTCTAATTTACAGTCATTAGCTACGACCAACAGGAAGTCGGCTATTTTGATTTGAATATGGATTTTTGGCTCTGTGTGAGGAGTGTATGTGTGCTGAGACTTTCATTGTCTGAGAAAAATTGCGCCTCTACAGGAGCAATTCCGGGGAGTGAGAGGGAGGAGTCTCCCTTAGTTTCACTTTTAAATCGGTTAAAAATACAAATAAATAAATACATTTAATTAACACTGACAAGCTAAACCAACATATCTTATTATTAGCGGGTCATGGCTCATTAATAATTGATGTATGGCCAGAGAACAGAGAGATAGACGAGAGATAAATCACAGCTCCGAACAGCGCGTGCTGTCTTAACGAGCCCACAACAAACGAGTTTATTCTTGTTTAAGACCTTTTAAAAATAAAATATTACGGCGATTGCACACAATCCGCCAATTAGAACACACCAGGAGCTAAATTCAGATGTTTGTGAGTGTTAAAATGAAATATTTGCTGCAGCCTGTCTGACAGTGCGAGACTTCTGAACACTTGAAAGGGAAAAAATTCTACATACAGAAACTACAGCCTTTTAAATTAAAAAACAGCGGCGAATTAACACAAAACAATTAGAAGAACATATTATAGAGATGAAAATGAGTGTTTATGAGTGCTTGTGAGATTTTCTTTGTCTAAGGGCTGAACATCACATCGATTGCTCTGCGCTCCAGAACACGGTGATGGTTTTTTTTTTTTCGGCGAGAACGGACAAATAAATGCACGTTTCATTCACACTGACAAGCTGAACCAACATATGTTATTATTACCGGCTCAGATCTCATTAATAATTGATGTCTGGCCAGAACAGTGAAAAAGACCAGAGAGAAATTACCGCTGCATCAGCGCGTGCAGTCTCAACGAGCTCACAATAAAAGCATTTTATAGTTTTAAGAGCTTTTTAAAACAAAATATTACCGCAAATGCACACATTCCACCCATTAGAACACAACAAGAGCTGAATTCAGGTGTTTTTGAGCTGTTTAATTGTGAAAAAAAAATACTATTTGACAGCGCGAGACAGTCTAAGGGCAGAATAACATCGATCTCTCGAGCGCCAAAGGACGCTGATTCTGGCTTTTCGTCGCAAGAACGAACAAATCGCGTACAAGATTATTTCAAAATACATAATAGCTTGGCGAATATAAACGAAAACAGCCACGTGAATATAAAAGTTGTTGAGAAATAAATCTGAAGTGGATCATGATACTGGATTTGAATATTTAAGTGACTGCATTTACCAGCTGCTTTCTGTCTACAATTTTAATCTATAAAAAACTGAAAATCATTCGTCTTGGCTGCTCTTTTTTTTTTTTTTTGTATGTGTGTATGTATTCTTGTATTTATTATTAGTATTATTAGTATTATTTTGCTCTAACAAGAATTTATCTATATTTAACTAAATCGATGACATGTTATTTTACATTTGATTTGTCCACATCTAAACACCTATAAACTTAAAACATGCACTATGAAACTATTGTTAGCAATTTCTTTATCGTCCAATTTAACTGGTGTACACACCTTTATTTTCATAATAAATTTGTTTTTTTAGATTATAGGCAGTTAAAGTGGTCTGTAATAAATATTAACAGGTTTTGTTCAAGCTGCTTAAATAGTTTGAAGTAGGCTAATTTTTTTAAATGTAAATCCTAAAAAAAAAAAAAATAAAAAAAAAAAAAATGTAAAAAAAAAAATAAAAAAAAAAAAATGTAAGAGCATGTTAATTGCTTAAAAATGTAAATTGAAAATTAAACTAATGATTAAGCATGAAATAAGATACAGAATGAGTAAATTAGATTTTAATGTGGGTATATTATCAGTAAACTAATCATTAAATATTTATAGTCATTCAAAAAATATTGGCCCCTTTCATAATGTTGTTCAAAAATGAAGGCCACAATGCTAATGTTGTCCACTCGATGGCGCCACAGGATAGCAAATATTTCAAGATCTGTTCAAAGACTTGAAAATGTTTCATTTATGTGCATAATAAAAAAATGGATAAACATTCATTCTTTTTTCATAAACTTTAATAAAGCCCATATAGTAATTATGCAAAAGCTATCATCTCCTAAATACCATTACTTTTTTGTTATTTTAATTGTATTGACAACATATTTCTCAAGTTATCACACATTACTGAAAAAGTGTAGAAGGGACACTATATTAGTTATCTATTTTCATGTTGTGCATATAATAGTACTCACATAAGGACTCATAATTTACTTGAAAAGAGACACGTTCATTGTGTAACTGCATCATCTACACAAACCAATGTGCTTGGACCCCTAATAATCACCTTGACTTAAACCACATTGTTTCAGTTACCTTCTGTGTCTTTGGCCACAACGCTTCAGTGACAGGAATGTGAAATAGCAAACAGGGGAAAAAATAAAAGGCATGACTTTATTTGCATCCAACTAGCCAACTATTACAGATGTTCCACAGCCAAGACTTTTATTAGAATAGAAAATAGCAAGGGTTCGAATAAATAGTTTATTAATCATTTAATTTCACTTTCTTAATGAATATTGTTCTGTGTATGTGATTTCAAAGTCTTGATGCTTCGGATAACCCGTTAATTGCCGTATCCCTTAAAACCTGAGTGCCAGAGGGTTACTGTAAATGCATGTGCCCGCTGGGGCACAGTTACCTGATGCCTACCACCGGGGTGGCGTTTGCGCTGATGGCTATGAGCCGCCATATTGTGCTTATCAAGACGGACAACTTTCTAATTCACAGTCATCAGCTACGATGAACAGGAAGTCAGTTATATTGATTTGAATATGGGATTTTTGGAAAAATATAGCTGTGAATTAATGCATACTGCTCAGAGGAGAATTACAGTATACACACCAAACTTTGTCTACATGATGCCAAAACATTGAGGGACTTAAATTGCGAATGGATTTTGGATAGCTTGAAAACGGTTTTGCCGTAGTGATTTATTGAAAATAACAGTAAAAAAGTAAACATAAATTGTCTTATATTTCTTAAAGTGCAGCTTCCAAACACTTCAAAATTTTTATATATAGAGGATAAGTCATTTCTGAGCAAAAATATGCATAGTTTCACGACTTTTCAATGCTCTATGGATAACAGAAAATTAAAAAACTGTCAGTCATCTGATCTCACTCTGAGGCCACTCTCTTTGTGTGAGAAAAAGGAGGGGGCTGAGTCACTCTGATGACTCTGCCATTGCCCTGTGAAGAATGTGTGTGCGCTGAGTGTATGTGTTAATCGTTTTTGATGTTACAAAGGTTATTTAGTCAGAAGCAGTGAGCACTTGTATTTTTCTTTTTGACAGCATTAGATGTATTATTATGCTTTCACTTTAAGAACCAATCACGGGTTTAATATACACATGCCTTTTATTTCTGAACTGTTAACGTAAAGACATATGCCTAACCGACTGTGTTTACTAGGATATTCCCCAAAACGCGCATTTAGATGTAATTATGTATTTATTGATCCATGCACAAAAAAAGCGGAAGATAGCTCAGTTTAGTATTCGCGCGTGCGGCTGTCTGTGTGCATGCACGCGCTTCAGATGTGTGCGGTGTGAAACTTCTCACACAGCGCTCGAATGTTCCGCGAACAATCCCGAGCGTTTTATATGCTCACCTTGTGCCTTATACCGAGTCCTAATCGGTGAGTTTGAACGAGAATGCAGCCGTTGACGGACATTATGTGAAAATGTAGACAGTGCCAAATAAGCTGCCTATTTATATAACAGATATTTATATTGTACGTGTGCTATCGATGCATCGATCCATATCGATGAATCAATACACCCCTAATATATCAAACGTAAATAACTGCATAGACATCACTGTTTAAAACTAAATATAGATTAATCGTTTTTGATGTTACAAAGGTTATTTAGGTGGGTTTTTTTTTTTTTTGCTTTCGATGCATCGATCCATATCGATGAATCAATACACCCCTTATATAGGCTATGTGTGGTGTGTGTGTGTTTGTATATATGTATATATACAAAGATAATATATATATATATATATAATATATATATATATATATATATATATATATATATACAATTTCAATACTGTCATAGGTCAGTATTTAAATGAGTTTGAAATTATTATTTATTATTATTATTATTATTATTATTAAATACCTATAATTATATATATATATATATATATATTATATATATATATATATATATATATATATATATAATATAATTGCATATATTTATAATAATTAATAATAATAATAATTTCAAACTCATTTAAATACTGACCTATGACATCCTGTGACATGACATTTATCTGAATTTACACAACTCATGATGTAACAGTAAAACAGATAAGCTCACAGATGAAGACCAAGCTGTAATGCCGGCAAAAATATTTCACAAATGCTTATAGATCAATAAAATCATTAAAAATTCTTTGCACGGCGTGCATCATTATTAGGCACTTGATATTCAGATGATATTTTCCACAGCATATATATATTTATATATGCCCTTTTGGAAAAATGGCTCTTAACCAAAAATAAAAAATTTTGCTTTTTGGTCAAAAAAAGGTTCCTGACCCCTGTTCCAGGATCTGGCAGTAAGTTTGGGGAGCGCATTTTTATTTCCATCTTCTATTCTGAAAAGTCTTAATTCTTAATTCTTTTGCAGTTAACTTGTGTCTTTTCTCCACTTTTTTTTTTTGTATCCCCTTTTTTTTTTTTCAAACTCCACTGTCCCAGTCAGCATTTTTTTGTCCAATGATCATGTCGAAATTTTGCAATTTCTATATTGCAATAGTTTTTGAATAATTCTCATGGGGATTTAATAATTTTTGACTTTTCAGTCCGAGTTTAAAAACTCTTTTTTGGCTCATTTCATCTGTAAAAAAAGCCTAATAATTCTGCACACCTGAATATAAGGAGTTTTTCTCTTCCAGCCTTCATGGACAATTATATATTGCTCATAAATGATTAAATACAAAATTAATGGTAGTTATTAAGATTGATGTCATTGGGAATTGGTAAAATGTGCTTGGAAAAAAAAAAATCAGAATATCAACATGCCTAATAATTGTGCACACAGTGTAAATCAATAAAGGTTTTAGTAACACTTTATAATAAGGTCTAATTTGTAAACATTAGTAGATGAACATGAAAAAATATATTTTCACAGAATTTATTAATGTTTGTTGATTTTAGTTCACAGTGCATTAACTAATGTTAACAGATATTTTTTTTTTTTAAGTTTTGACTATTAACTGACATTGACATGCAATATAATTATTGTTCATGTTAGTTAATCTTAATAACTGAAACCTTATAAAAAAGTGTTACTAAAGTATTATGTATTGTTCTCTGTGTGTGTCTTTCATAGTCTTGATGGTTTGGATTAACCCTTTAATTTGCCGAATCCTTAAAACCAGACTGCCATAGAGTTACTGTAAATGCATGTGCTCGCTGGGCACAGTTTTCCTGATGCCACCGGGGCGGCGGTTTGCACTGATGGCTTGAGCCCGCCATCGCTGCTTGCAGCTATATTTATTATTATTATTATTCTTCTTCTCCAAAATGAATCGCATTTTTGAGGGCCTAAACATGCTCAAAAAGTCACGAAACTTTGCACACACCTCAGAACTGGCGAAAATTTACATCTGATATGGGTTTCAGAAGTGGGTGGGGCAAAATGGCTCGACAGCGCCACCTATACACTTTCAACGTAGTGCGCCTCGAGCTGTGTTTCACGTACATGTACGAAAATTGGTACACACATGTAACACCCCAATACCTACAAAAAGACTCCTGGACACAAAATCCGAAAACCCAACAGGAAGTCGGTTATTTTAATTTTCTGAGCAAAATGAGTGTAGTTTTTTGCCATTTTCCAGGCGTTGTACTTTAACGAACTCCTCCTAGAGATTTATTCAGATCAACACCAAACTTGGTATGCCTAATCTAAAGGCCTTTGCGATGTTAAATTGCGAAGATCTTGAGTTTTCGTTTGTCGGGCGTGTCCATGGTGGCGGCCTGACGAATTTCGATGATTCGCCATGAAAAAAGGAAGTTGCTATAAACTCAGACATACAATGTCCAATCTGCCCCAAACTTCACATGTTTGATAAGACTCCTGACCTGAACAGATCTACATGCCCATATTCAGTCATTGTCATAGCGCCACCTATTGGCAACAGGAAGTGACATATTTTACGCTGTGACTAACCACTTTAAGAAATTGAATGACAACAAATGTTTTTTTTCAGTCAGTCTAATCTAAAGGCCTGTGTGATGTTAAATTGTGAAGATCTTGAGTTTTCGTTAAAGGGTGTGTCCGAGGCGGCCTGACAAATTTCGATGATTCGCCATGAAAAATGAAGTTGCTATAACTCAGACATTAAATGTCCAATCTGCCCCAAACTTCACATGTTGGATAAGACTCCGGACCTGAACAGATGGACATGCCCATATTCAGTCATAGTCATAGCGCCACCTACTGGCAACAGGAAGTGTCATGTTTTACGCTGTAACAAACTACCCCGAGAAATTTTATGACATAAAACATTTTTTTTCAGTCACTCTATTCTAAAGGCCTGTGAGATGTTAAATTGTGAAGATCTTGAGTTTTCGTTAAAGGGCGTGTCCATGGCGCCGTCACAAAGTTTGATGTCTCGCCATGGGAATAAAAGTTGTTGTAACTCAGGCATAAAATGTCCGATCTTGCCCAAACTTCACTTGTTTGATAAGAGTCCTGGCCTGAACACATCTTAAGGCCAATATTCCATCATTGGGTTGTGGCAAAATGCCTCGATAGCGACCACCTATACAGTTTTTCAACAGAGTGCGCCTCGAGCTACGTTTCACGTCTTACATGTACAAAAATCGGTACAAACATGTAACACACCAATACCTACAAAAAAGTCTCTTGGTACGAAATTCGAATCCCAACAGGAAGTCAGTTATTTTGAATTTTCTCTGCAAAATTTGGGTGTGTGTTTTGCCTTTTTCAGGGGTTGTACTTTAACGAACTCCTCCTAGAGATTTATTCAGATCAACACCAAACTTTGTCAGTGTAATCTAAAGGCCTTTGCGATGTTAAATTGCGAAGATCTTGAGGTTTCGTTTAAGGGCGTGTCTGTGGCGGCCTTACAAATTTCGATGTTTCGCCATGAGAAAGGAAGTTGCTATAACTCAGACATACAATGTCCCAATCTGCCCCAAACTTCACATGTTTGAGAAGACTCCTGACCTGAATATAATCTACATGCCAATATTCAGATATCGCTATAGCGCCACCTGCTGGCAACAGGAAGTGAACATGTTTTACGCCGTAACAAACTACTCCTAGAAATGTTATGACATTTTATAATTTTTTTTGGTCAGTCTAATGTAAAGGCCTTTGCGATGTTAAATTGTGAACATCTTGAGGTTTCATTAAAGGGGTGTGGCCATGGCGCCCGTGACAAAGTTTGATGTCTCGCCATGGGAATAGAAGTTGTTGTAACTCAGGCATAAGATGTCCGATCTTCCCCAAGCTTCACATGTTTGAAAAAGAGTCTTGGCCTGAAACACATCTGAAGGGGTCAAATTATTCCACTATAGTGTTGGCTCTGAACAATTCATAGCGCCACCTGCTGGCAACAGGAAATGGCTTGTTTTACACTAACTTAAACATGCAATGTCCAATCTGCACCAAACTTCAAAATATTTGGAAAGAGTCATGGCCTGAAGATATCTAAAGGCCAATATTCAGTTATAAATCATAGCGCCACCTGTTATCAGGCAAAACATTAGGACACTATACAGTTCATATGCTTTTAGGCTGGACTCAAAGAAATCTACCTCAAACAGTTATTCCATGCATTTTATGCTTAAGCTATCTGCCACTAAACCATTTTTTCATGCACATGAAAATATTCTTGGTTTTTCTCATTGTGATGGAAAGTGTTTTCCTCCTCTGGGCCAATATTTTTTGCCACGACTGAGATGTATTTAAGGGTTAATATAATTTTTAAAATAACTTAAACCACAAAGAAAAAAAAAAAACACTTTCATTGACTTCAAAATAAATGTAAAATCCGTCATAGCCCGTCGTACAGAAAAATCTAGTGGTGACATCTGCTGAAAGTTATTGACCAAATTTGGTTTGAGTTAATTAATGCCAATTTGTTTGCTCTGCTGATGCTAGATGTTAATAGAAACCTACTTCAGGAGAATAAAATGATTCTAACAGTTCAAATAATTTCCTCAGAAATTGGAAGATTTTGATATATCATGGTTTTGAAAAAAGAAATATTAACATTGCGACTGTAAAAAAATATTCTAAAACTGTTTTGTAAAACTCATCAGAGTTTTGTCTGAATGATGTACTCTACAGAGGTGGAATGTGGCAAGGGGATCCGTTAGGGTGAACATCTGGCATATTAATGAATGTCTGATGGTGTTGACAAAAAGTGGGGACAACAACACTGAAACCTTATGAAACAAGCAGTTGCATTGAACAAAAAAAAAAAACCTTACTTTGATGATGAGATAGTAAAGTGCTGCTTTTGATTTAACAACAAGCTCCTTTCATCATAAAATAATAACTAATAATCATAATACTAATCATCATTTGTAGCTATGAATACTTAAAACCTTCTCATTGGACACACTGTTTTAGATGTAGGGAGAGGAAAAAGGGAAGACGATATGTGTCATTCGATTTGATCTAGTTTAATGCTAAGAAAGTAAACTGAAGGGGATAATTGTGTTAAGTATCTTCTCTAGGAATCCTTGATAACATTTACATTGAAAATATTTCATTTTTAAAAACCTAATAGCAATTAAAAGCTGGGACATGTTTTGTTCCCAGTCTCAAGAATCAGTGATTGATGGGCATGACAACCACATACTGTAACCAAACTCAACAAATCGTCAAATTTGTCAGGACCTCGCAACCGCATTATAGGGAGAAAACATGCACTGTGTGAACGGAACCGGACTGCGACAACTTGTGGTCCTGTCACATCATACAGTGCGAGATCCGTAAACGCGTCTCAACCTTTTCCGTTGACTGTATATGGGCCTTGCCAAGTAGCCATGAACTTGCAGGCAGACGTGGGCACAAAGGACCAGGCGTGGTCTCCCCCTCGCTGGAACGTCCCGTGGTTGGGACCGAACGGTTGTACTGTCGTGGCTGCGCCTGTTGGGCCTTTACTATGGTGTTCCAGAACGATGGGGCATCACGCTTTCGATCCGTTCCCCCCTCATCTCACGACATGTTCGATGGGGTTCGGTGTTGGTTTACCGCCAGTCGTTGGTTGTTTCCCCTGCCTCTCGGGCAACGTTGAGCAATCTGCGTGGCTGCTCGGACAAAGAGCAGCTCGGAAGGGGGCTGAAGCCAGTGGATGCTTGAGGAATCTCCCCGGATGACGGAAGAGCACGTAAGGAAGCATTGAGTCCCATTCCCCGTGTATTCCTCGGCTGCCACCCCGTTGCAGCCATCTGCTTGCATGGTCTGGTTGAAAGCGCTCGATGAGCCCGGCGGTCCCTGGGGGTGGTACACCGTGGTGAGGAGCTGTTGTACATTTCAGTAACGTGCACACCTCTGCCATCATCAGGGGACATGAGGGGGGGTCACCTGGTCAGTCAGTATCTGCGACGGGAGGCCAACCCCTCTGACGAGGAGGAAGAGCTCCTGGGCGATGGACTTGGTGGTTGCCGTCCGAAGGGGGATAGCGTCAGGGTACCGGGTGGTCATTGGTCCACGATTGACCGAGGATGTGTTCGTTGCCCCCGGGCGTACTTTGGCAGCGGGCCCCCCACAGAATCCATCCCAATCACGCGCTCGAAGGGCAACCTCTTATGGGGGTTTAGCGGGTATCAGCGCGGCTGGGGGGGAGGGTTCAGAGGCGACGTCCCAATGGGCCCTGCACGGTGGCAGCCTGGCAAAACCGGCGGACCTCAGCCTCGAGGCCCGGACAGTTGGAAACGATCAACGGGAGGCGAGGTTTTGTGTCTCCGTGCTCCTAGGTGGCCCTGACATCGAATGGGCATGGGCGATCTCGATCACTGCCTCCGTCCTCGTGCGTTGGGAACACCAGCAGGGTAGTTCTGTCCCTCCTTTTCCTACCCCGCCGCTGGGCGACACAGTTCGAGCAGCCCATTTTCCACAATGGAAATGTTGGTGATGGGTGTGTGCTGGCTGAAGTTCCTTACCCTCGGCAACCCTCACCTGGGCCCAGCAGTGTTTAAGGCGAATCGCCTCTCCTCATGCTTGCCTCCCTGTAGAGAATCCCCCCGGCTACGGTCACCTGTGTGGGAACAAGTCAGAATAGAGGTTTTAGATGAGGGCGGGGCGACTCCACCATGAATGCCCGTGGAGGGTGCCCCGCCGCACAGGTGCACTTCCCCTGGTTGTCGCCGTGCACACAAGTTATGGGGAGCTGGCTCTTGGTGTCAGCCCGCGGATGTAAGAGGAGGTCCTGACTAGGCTGACTATGCTTGCAGAGTCCAGAAGGGCTCAGGAACGCCAGTTACGTTTTTATCCTCACGGCCGCCCGGGGTTGTGCCGTTCGTAAGCTTGGTGCACGGCGAAGCCCGCCAGCACAAGTCGTCCAGGGGATGCGGGTGCATTCCATGGGCATGGGCTTCAATCCTGTGGGCCGGGAACCAACCGCCTGCATACCGAACCGCTGGGTGCCTTATGGCAGTGTGCCGTGCCTGGACCACCCTTCGGGGAGGAAACGCGGCAGCTTTCTCCCTTCCCTTAGCTCCCCGTGGGGGTTGGCCCTGACCAGGCGTCTACGGTGTGCTGGGTTCCGCATCCCAGCAGACAGGCCGTAGTGGGGGGGGAGGGCACGTAGGAGGAGGTCCGACCACACAACACGCTCCGCCTACCGGGTGTACGGTGGGACCTCCCCGGCCAGCAACCAGTGTTGAGCCAGACGGGAGAGGCTAGCGGCTTTGGCCCGGGGCTTGGCTGCCCGCGGGTCGAAAGGTCCCACTCGTATGAACTAACTGGGCCGCTCGTCTGATCGGCCCGACAGACCCCATTCGTCCCCAGATCTCCTTTCGTAGGTCCGTGGTAGGAGGTGCTTTAGCTCCGGGGGAAGCGCAAAGTAGGCATGCTGAGCGCTCTCCCGTGAGCAAGGGTGCAATGATGCGGTGCCCAATCTTCCTTGGGCCACGCTTCCCTCACAGCCTACGGTCTCGCAGAACATCTCGAGGTACATGTGTCGTTACATGTCACGGTGAGGGGGGGTCGTCGGTGTCCAGTCATCTTGTTATGCCCGCTATTCTCCACCAGTGTGGCGGGGTGGAAGTAGGACAAGGACACGAGGATGATGGTAAGTTTCCCAGAAGGGTGATTTTTATTAATGAAAAAGGCGGGTGCGGGGGGGTGAGGTGGTTTTGGGCATTCGGTGCTCGCATCTTGTCCTTGAGGGGATGGCTAGTGCAGTGTGGGTCCGGCCCCTCCCGTGGCGGTGGGGCCTGTGGTCACACACGGCGGTCTAAGAGGCAGAGGAAAAAGACAAAGTTAGCCCGGGCTCTTGTGGAGACATCTCCTCACCTCGGTGCCCGCTTGCGGGGTTTAAATAGGCAGCGTCTGATGGCACGCAGGTGTGGCGCATACCCCCGTTTGTTTTTGGGGGAAAAAAAAAAAAAAAATGATTAGCGCACAGTGTGCCTGTGCGGTTGCCAGGGCGACGCTGAGGAATGCTCGGGACCCCTGTGCACCATATGCAAAAGAGATGACGTTGGCCTCCTTGTTAAGGCCCGCATCTCTGAAGAGGGGACTCACATGAGTATTTGTTTGGCGTGTGTGGAGGAAAGAGCATGCGGCCTCCAAGGTTCGAGCGGGGCAAGTTCCAGCACTACGATAAACTGGCCTATGACTGTGTGTTTGCACATAGGATTGCTTTAAGATTATAAATATCTACGGAGGCTTAAAGGTAGAGTGCGGCCGCGAGGTATAAGACCATTAATTAGCAAACATATTGATGAGTGTTGACACTTTTCGTAGGTAGGCAGGGAGGAGGGGGAAAAACGTCGCGAACCTTCACTATAACAACTTTTAATCATAAAATCATAACACCAAAGAGCGAGACAGCCCGTCGCCGAGGACTGCCACGCACAGACATAACCAAAACACAAAATTAATTTCCCGCCTTGTCCTCTCTCAATCCTTCACTGTCATTTACTTACTATTACCTTCTGTCAGTACTCCTCCTCTTATCCTTCCGAGCTCCCCTGGGACTTCGAGACCAGTGAGTGGTGCAGGTGTCGCCTCATTTTCAATTACTCCACTGGCCTCGCTCTGTTCCCACATGCTCTCGGCCCCCCCACTTCACCCAAGGAGTTAATCAAGACAGTTGATAGGCTCCACGTTCTCATAGCTGATCTCCGGTGATGAGATAACGCATTGTTTTATTTGATGGTGTTTTTTGAAATTCACTGGGCCACAGATGTCTCTATGGGGGCTGGACTAAGCCGATGGCGCGCAGAATCGCCGGTCCGATGGCTTGGTATGGTCACCATGGGAGAGGTACCTGTGTCAGCACAATGTCTCCTCGACTTCTCTCTAATACCTTCAGCTACCCTGGGAATACAAATAAAAAAAAGGACGTGATGACCCATATTTTGGTCCATGCTCTGCTCCCCGAGTCCTGACCATTGCTTTATACAACAAGGACCTTGCTTCTTTTACTAAGAGCTCCTCATTGGTCCGACCATAGTGTGGTGATATTGAAGTATGTGTGGTGAAATTACGATTAAGAAGGAGAGATGTCTTATCTCAGGCAAGGAGATGTTATTTCATCCCTGTGTGGAATATATTTTAAATTATATTGAACGGGAAAGTTCATTCATATTCATTTCATTCGTTCCGTATGGGTTAACATGAAGACGTCAAAAATAGGCCTATGTTGACATGCCATATTTTTCATGACCAGAAAAGGTATGCAGAATTTTTTTTTACTTTTCTTTTCTTTATAACCATTGATTTCATGGTTGTTTGATGCAAGTGAAATATGAAAAGAGGACATTCAGGCTGCAAACCAATATCTCTAAAAGAATTAATAAATGAAAATGTTAATATCATTAATTATAAACAACAACCTCTCATTTTGGACATAATAAGAATTAGAATTAATGTACTAACGTCTGGTTTTAGTCTACTACAGTCGACCCAATCTAACTTTTTTTTCCTTTGCCACAGCTGCGTTTGTTGCTTTGTTTTGAGGATAAATAGGCAGTATTTTTCTAATGATCGAAAAATCACGGCTTTGTTTAATTATATATATTTTGTAAAATGTGCTATACTGCTGACTTGAATATTTAGTTGAATCAAAACTAATGACAGATGCATTTGTATGGATGTGGTTCTTTCTCATGTATCAAGAATCAGCTGAATCTCATAAAACAGTGAGACTTAACATCATGTTAAGTGATTAGAATTCGTCGACAGAGGTGAAATCCATATAAGACATGACCGCTATCCTTCTGAACTGACAACAGATTATATGAAAGAAAAAAAGTCTTGTGTGTGGGGGGAAGGCAAGAGCTGAGGATTGTGGGATTGCGTTTTCTGCTAACAGTTGCAAATGTCTGTCCACTTGGTGTGACAGAGATTGCGACATCAGCTCTGTCGGTGACAACCACTTTCCACAAAAAGAATGTTTAAAAGAATAAAACAGAAAAATGAAAATCTTCAGTGTGCCTGCAGGTGTTCTGCTATTTCTTTTAGAGCTGTAGTTGCTTTTTTTCACAGACAGCATACACATTCCACCCTCAGCATCATAAAGCCAGTGCAGTCTAATAAAACAAATTGAAAGAGGAATCACTTATTTTTTCGTTGTGAGGATATTTGTCATTGTTTGCTGCAGTATCCGTCGGTTGCGCTGACGCGTGTGTTTCAAACTGAAAGTTTGTGTGAGAGTGTGGCTGCTGGTGTCAGCTATTATTTGCCCACTTTGAGCTGAAGAATGTGAATCCCCCCCTATGAATGTTGCATCAGAACTGCCACAGAAGTCTGGAAGAACTCTGGCTGTCTGAAAGCTATTTATATATTTTCTTTGAAATGGAAGAGTGTCCAGGAAAAGGCAGAGTTGGTTCTAAAGCATGCCTTACGGTTTACTTCTGTCTCTTGTTGTACAAAGAACCATTAAATTGTCATCTTATTTTTAAAGGTATTCACATTCTCACAGGTTTAATAAACATTTGACTTGCCTGCATTTTTGACTGTCGCCAGTGTGAAAATTAGAGCACACATAACATTTCAGATGATTTGCATCTGTAATATGAATATGGATAGGAAACCAATCTGAATATACTTGACAAGATCCATGGGAGAGCTTTGAAGATATCACATTCTCAGTACCTTTTAGTTTTTCTTTTCTTATTTGTTTGTTTGTTTTTAACAAGAAGTGGTCACATCATTTGAAAAGTACCCACACATGCTCAGAAGTTTATGGTCACTGAGATTCAAAAACCCTCTCAAACGTATATCTTTTAGATAGTTTTACCAATTGTGCATGGAACTACTCATCCTCCATGTTGTTTGCTGCGCTGCTTACGTTTGAACATGTATGCAATGTTGCCTTGTTTACCAGCACCAGCACAAGACAGCATGTGCAGGCACCATTAACATGCAAAGGAAAAGTAGCGCATTTGTCGTGATACTCTCCACAATGGCGGCCACAACGCGGCTGTTTTACCGATGTCATTGCTATGTTCCTGGTCCGGGAACATTTCAGTTGTGGTTGCTGTCTATGGAGGGTGGAGATAGTTCTACCACAGAAAGACTCAGGACGGTGAAGATGAAAATGCAAAAGGATTTATTTACAAAAACCAATACAAAAAGACCAAGATTAAATTTTGGCATAGGCCCCCATCTTGTAGCTTGAAATCAGACGTTGTAGATTCCAGCTATTCCTGCCGAGGACCAAGGCAGGGTGGAGCATACCCCAAAAGAAAGAATAAAATTAAATACCCACCAGATGAAGTACAATTCTTACGAGACCTAGAACATATGGACAAAAGAAACAATAAGATTTAATCAGTCATAATTAAAGTGATTATTAAATATTTTAAGAATGCCAGACAGTGAGAGGGCACCATAGGCTAGGTAGTTATAGAGGCCAAGAAAGGCTGGATATTGATAGAGGCCAAGAAAGGCTGGATATTGATAGAGACCACGATAGGCCAAATAGAGCCACGATAGGCCAGACAGTGATAGAGGTCAAGAAAGGCCAGATATTGATAGTGCCACGATAGGCTGGATAGAGGCCATGATTAGGCCAGACAGTGATAGACGCCAAGAAAGGCTGGATATTGATTAGAGCCACGATAGGCTGGATAGAGGCCACGATAGTGATTGAGGCCGGATAGGCCATACTGAGAGTTTAGCCACGATTAGCCACGATTAGTAGAATACTGGCCTTCAGATGTGTTCAGACCAGGACTCTTATCAAAAATTTGAAGTTTGGGCAAGATCGGACATTTTATGCCTGAAGTACAACAACTTTTATTCCCATGGCGAGACACATCGAACTTTGTCACGGCGCCCTGGACACGTAGCCAGACCTTCAGACTGAAAGTATGTGGGAATTCATGGCAGCTTTCATTGGCCGAGGTCCCGCCCTTGGTCAACGAAACCTCAAGATCTTCACAATTTAACATCGCAAAAGCTTTTAGATTACACTGACCAAGTTTGGTGTTGATCTGAATAATCTCTAGGAGCAGTTTTTGCAGAGACGAAAATTCAAATAACTGACTTCCTGTTGGGATTCAAATTTTGTTCCAAGAGACTTTTTTGTAGGTATTGGTGTGTTACATGTGTGTACCAATTTTTGTACATGTAAATGAAACGTAGCTTGAGGGGCACTCCGTTGAATGTGTATAGGTGGCGCTATCAAGCCATTTTGCCACAATCGATGTAATATTGGCCTTCAGATGTCCGCGTTCCGGACCAGGACTCTTATCAAAAAAAAAATGTGTGAAGTTTGGGCAAGATCGGACAGTTTTATGCCCTGAGTAAAAAAAGTTACAACAACTTTTATTCCCATGGCGAGTACAATCGAACTTTGTCACGGCGCCCCATGACAACGCCCTTTAACGAAAACTCAAGATTTTCACTACAATTAACAATCACACAGTCCTTTAGAATAGAGTGACTGAAAACAACAAATGGATGTTATAAAATTTCTCTGAGAAGTTTGTTACAAGTATAAAATATGGCACTTCCTGTTGCCAGTAGGTGGCGCTATGACTATAAACTGAATATGGGCATGTCAATCTGTTCTAGGTCAGGAGTCTTATCAAACATGTAAAGTTTTTGGGGCAGATTGGGACAGTGTATGTCTGAGATTATAGCAACTTCATTTTTCATGGCGAAACATTCGAAAGTCGTCAGGCCGCCACGGACACGCCCTTAAAAACGAAAACTCAAGATCTTCGCAAATTTAAAATCGCGAAGGCCTTTAGATTAGGCATACCAAATTTGGTGTTGATCTGAAAAAAAATCTCTAGGGATGATTTTCCCTAAAAATACAGCGCATTTAAAATGACAAAAAATGACTCAAAATTTTGCTCAAAATAATTAAAAATAACCGACTTCCTGTTGGGTTTCGGATATTGCCTCCAAGAGTCTTTTTTTGTAGGTACTGATGCTTTACATGTGTGTGCCCAATTTTCAGGCATGTACGTGAAAACACAGCTTGAGGGCTGCTGATTCTTTTAGCCGATAGATGCCGCTGGTTGAGCCATTTCGCCACACCCTCTTCTGAAACCTATATCAGATATAAATTTTCACCAGGTCTGACGTGTGTGCAAGTTTCATGACTTTTTGAGCATGTTTTAGGCCCTCAAAAATGCAATTCATTTTGGAGAAAAGAATAATAATTAAAGCTGCAAGCAGCGATGGAAAGGGCCCTCGCACCGGGCTCAACCACCAACCGGTGGCCATAGGAGAAACAGCGAACGTTGGGCCATATGCTTATAAAAAGGTGACATATTTGTGCCCACCATTTCCTGCTTCCAACTGGGTGGCGCTATGATTATAACGCTATATCGGCATGTAAATGTCTTCAGGCCAGGACTCTTACCAAACACATGCAAAGTTTCGGGCAGATCAGACATTGCATGTTTAAGTTAGTGTCAAAGAAGTGATTTCCTGTTGCCAGCAGGTGGCACTAAGACTATAAACAAAATATTGGTCCTAAAGATGAATTCAGGCAGGACCCATATCCAAACACAAGAAGTTTGGGCAGACCGGATATTGCATGTTTAAGTTAGTTTAAAACATGTAATTTCCTGTCGCCAGCAGGTTTATTAACTGAAATATTGGCCTTAAATTCTGTTGAGACTAGGAATCTTATCAAACATGTGAAGTTTAGGGCAGATCAGACATTTCATGTTTAAGTTAGTTTAAAATAAATCATTTCCTTTTGCCAGCAGGTGGCACTATAATTATAGTGTTAATAGCATTTCTTTAGCACTTAGTAAGTGTTGCTAGCATGTTTGAGAATATTTCTAGCATGATTAGCACACAATGTCATATTTTACGGGGTTGGTAAGAGGTGTTGCATAAAAGTATTAAAACATGTCACTTCCTGTTGTCAGTAGGTGGCACTATAACTATAACCAAATATGAGCATGTAGATATCTTTCAGGCCAGGACTCTAATCAAACTTTGTGAAGCTTGAGGCAGATGGGACATTGTATGCAATGAGTTACAGTAAATGTTCTACTTTCACTGCATTAATAGCTGCTTTAACACTGAGCTAAGTGTTGCTAGCATGTTTTAGTATGTTTTTAACAAGTTGCCAATGTATTTACACTTCCTGACAACTTTTTAATATGTTTGGCCAGGAGTCCCTAACAGTGTTAAACATGGACACTTCCTGTTGCAGTAGGGGCGCTATGTCTATAACTGAATTTGGGAATGGGTGTTTGTTCAGGGCATAACACCTATCAAACGTATGAAGTTTGGGGCAGATCGGACATAGCTTGCCTGAGTTAAACCCACTTTTGTTTCATAGTATTAATAGCATGCTTTAGCACTTAGTTAATGTTTGTTAGCAGTTTTTTGATTATTTCTAGCATGTTTAGCACACAATGGCATATTTTTTTGTTTGCTAATAGTGCATCTCAGTGAAAACATGTCACTTCCTGTTGCCAGTAGGTGGCGCTATAGCTATAACCAAAATATGAGCATGTAGATAATCTTCAGGCCAGGACTCTAATCAAACTTGTGAAGCTTGCGGCAGATTGGACATAGTATGCAACGAGTTACAGTAATGTTCTATGCCAGCCTATTTAGAACACATGTTGGATGCTTTTTATTATTTTGCAAGGAGTCCATAACAGTGTTAAACATGCCACTTCCTGTTTGCTGTCAGGTGGCGCTATGACTATAATCAAATACAGGCATGTTGATGTGTTCAGGGCCAGGACTCTTGTGAAAGGTGTGAAGTTTGGGGCAGATCGGATATTGCTAGCAGAATTTACATACGCACGTCCTTTTTCACTGCATTGTAACATGCTTTAGCACTTGCTAAGTGCTACTAGCATGTTTTAGTAAGATTTTTAACGTTGGCAGTGTATTTACCACTTCCTGACACTGTTTTTACCATATTAGTTGCCAGGAGTCCCATGACAGTGTTAAAACATGACACTGTCGGTCTCTGTTGCCAGGAGGTTGCGCTATGACTATAACCCGAATAAGGGCAGGTTGATTGTGTTCCGGACAGGACTCTTGTCAAACGTTTGACGTTTGGGGCAGATTGATCATTGCTTGCCTAGTTACAGCATTTTCCCTTTTTTAACGATTAGTAGCATGCTTCAGCACTTAGCTAAGTGCTACTAGCATGTATAAGTATCTTTCTAGCATGTTGCCAGCCTATTTAACACTTGTTGACAATTTTTAATATGTTCCTAGCGCAGTTCATTACAGAGTGTTTTAACCCTGTCACTCCTGCTACAAGCAGGTGGCGCTATGTCTATAACTGAATTTGGGAAGGTTTGTGTAGTTCAGGAGAGCAGAACACGCTATCAAATGTAGGAATTTGGGGCAGATCGGGACATTGGCTTGTGCCTGAGTACAACCACTAAATTTTCCAATCTTTCATAGGATTCATAGCATGCTTTAGCACTTAGTTAATGTTGTTAGCATGTTTAGGGGAATAGTGTTTCTAGCATGTTTTTAGCACACAATGGCATATTTTTTTTTTTTTTTTGCTAATGGTGCATTCATTTAAAAACATGTCACTTCTTCCATGTTGCAGTAGGTGGCGCTATAGCTATAACCAAATTTGAACATGTAGATGTCTTCAGGGCAGGACTCAATCTTGTGAAGTTTGAGGCAGATTGGACATTGTATGCTTGAGTTACAGTTATGTTCTATTTTCACTGCCTTAACGAGCATGCGTAACACTGAGCTAAGTGTGCTAGCATGTTTTTACGGCATGCTTCTAGAATTTTGCCTGCCCTATCTTTAACACATGTTGATGCTTATTATTATTTTGCAAGGATAAGGATTCCCTTCATAAACAGTGTTAAACAAGACACCTTCCTGTTGCCAATAGGTGGCGCCATGACTATGACCGAATACGGGCATGTTGATGTGTTTCAGGACAGGACTCTTGTCAAATCTGTGACAGTTTGGGGGGGCAGATGGATGGACATTGCTGGCCTGAGTGTACAGCACACTTCATTTTCACTGCATTAGTAGCATGCTTTTAGCACTTAGCTAAGTGTTGCTAGCATGTTTTAGTATGTTTCTAGCATGTTTCCAGCCTATTTAACACTTGTTGACACGTTTTAATATGTTCCTAGGACTCCATAACAGTTTTACCCATGTCACTTCCTGTTGCCAGCAGGTGGCGCTATGACTATAACTGAATTTGGTCATGAGTGTTTGTTTCAGGAACAGAACACCTATCACACATGTGACAGTTTGGGGCATCAGATCGGACATTTGCTTCTGCCTGAGTTACAGCGACTTCCTGTTTCACTGCGAAACATCAAATTTTTGTCAGGCCGCCAGGGACACACCCCTTGACGAAAACTCAAAACCTTCGCAATTTAACATCACAAAGGTCTTATGATGAACCCTCACCCAAATTTGAAGACAATCCGATTAAAACTGTATGAAGGAGTTCGTCAAAGTACGAGCATGGAAATGGCAAAAAACTGCAACCGAAAAATCCTACAGAAAAATTCAAAATAACTTACTCTTCCTGTTGGGTTTTGGATTTTGTACCAAGAGACTTTTTTGTAGATAATGGTATGCTACACGTGCCTGTACCAATTGTCATGCAGGTACGTGAAACGTAGCTCGAGGCGCACCAAATTGAAATTTAATAGGTGGCGCTATCGAGCCATTTTTGCCAACCCACTTCTGAAACCTATAATCAGATGTAAATTTTCGCCAGTTCTGATGTGTGTGCAAAGTTTCATGAGTTTTGGAGCATGGTTTAGGCCCTCAAAAATGCAACTCCTTGCGGAGAAGAAGATAAGAAGACAAGAGAAGAAGAAGAGGAAGGGAGGGATTAATTTAGGGTTATGGTACTGCAGTGCTCGGGGCCCTAAATATAGTTGCAAGCAGCAATGTGGCGGGCTCAAGCCATCAGTGCAAACGCCACCCTGGTGGGCATCAGGAAAAACTGTGCCCAGCGGGCACGTTCAGCACTTGACTTACAGTAACCCCTCTGGCAGTCAGGTTTAAGGGATTACGGCAATTAACGGGTTAATCCGAACCATCAAGACTTTGAAATTACATACACAAACAATATTCATTAAGAAAGTGAAATTAAATGATTGAATATAGCTGCAAGCAGCGATGGCGGCCCGAGCTGGCAGCGCAAACGCCACCCCGCCCGGTGGCATCAGGAAAGCTGTGCCCATCGGACACATACACAGAACCCTCTGGCACAGGGGTGTCCAACTCTGTTAATGGCGATCGACTGTCCTGTAAAGTTTAGCTCCAACCCTACTCAAACACACCTTGAAGCAACTAATAAAATGTCTTCAGGATTGTTGCTTGAAAATTAAAGGAGGTGTGACTGATTAGAGTTGGAGCTTAACTTTGCAGGACAGTTTGTCGATCGCCAGGAACAGGATTGGACACACCTGATTTAGCAGTTTGGAATTAAGAGATACAGGAATGAAAGTGTTAATCCGAACCATCAAGAGACACACCACACACAACACAAATAATAAAACTTGAGTAACACTTCCATAAGGTTTCAGTTTATAAACATTCATTAAAGCTGCAAGCAGCGATGAACGGGCCCTCGCACCCGGGCTCACCGCCAGCGGGTGGCTTTAGTAAAACAGCGAACGGCAAGGAAATATGCGTTTAATGTGGTAAATATAAGAGAAATATGTCAAAGTCATTTATATGGCCAATCTTTTTTTCCCTGCTGCCCCAGCTTGTGGTCGCTATGACTATAACTCGATTTTAGCATGTAGATTTCTTCAGTCCAGCACTTTATCAAGTATATGGAATTTAGTGCAGATTGACATGGTATGTTTGAGTTAGTATAAAAGCATGAGGTGTCCTGTTGCCAATAGGTGGCACTATGATTATAACTGAACATTGGCCTTTAGATATCTTCAGGCCATGACTCTTATCAAATATTTGAAGTTTGGTGCAGATTGGACATTGCATGTTTAAGTTAGTGTAAAACAAGCCATTTTCTGTTGTCAGCAGGTGGCGCTATGATTATAGTGGAATAATAACTTTCAGATGTGTTCAGGCCAAGACTCTTTTCGAACATGTGAAGTTTGGGGAAGATCGGATATCTTATGCCCTGAGTTACAACAACTTTCTATTCCCATGGTGAGATATCGAACTTTGTCATGACGCCATGGGCCACACACCCTTTAATGAAACCTCAAGATGTTACAAATTTAACATTGCAAAGGCCTTTAGATTTAGACTGACCAAAAAAAATTATAAAATGTCATAAAATTTCTAGGAGCAGTTTGTTACGGCGTAAAACATGTCACTTCCTGTTGCCAGCAGGTGGCGCTATAGCGATATCTGAATATTGGCATGTAGATATATTCAGGTCAGGATGTCTTCTCAAAACATGTGAAAGTTTGGGGCAGATTTGACATTGTATGTCAGAGTTATGGCAACTTTTCCTTCTCATGGCGAAACATCGAAAATTTGTAAGGCCGCCACAGACACGCCCTTGGAAAAAATGAAAAAACCTCAAGATCTTCGCAATTTTAACATCGCAAAGCCCTTTAGATTACACTGTCAAAGTTTGGTGTTGATCTGAATAAATCTTAGGAGGAGTTCGTTAAAGTACAACCCCATGTAAATGGCAAAAAAACGACACAAAAATTTTGCAGAGGAACGAAAATTGCGCCAAAAATAACTGACTTCCTGTTTGGGATATTCGAATTTTGTACCAACGACAAAGACTTTTTGTATGGGTATTGGTGTGTTACATGTGTGTACCGGGATTTTGTGCATGTACGTGAAAACGTAGCTCGAGGTGCACTCCGTTGAATATGTATAGGTGGCGCTAATCGAGGCATTTTTGCCAAACCCAATGGAATATTGGCCTTCAGATGTGTTCAGGCCAGGACTCTTATCAAACATGTGAAGTTTGGGCAAGATCGGACATTTTATGCCTGAGTTACAATAACTTTTATTCCCATGGCGAGACATCGAACTTTGTCACGGCGCCATGGACACGCCCTTTAACGTAAACTCAAGAGCTTCACAATTTAACATCGCACAGGCGTTTAGAATAGGGTGACTGAAAAAAAAAAACATTTCTGTCATAAAATTTCTCGGGTAGTTTGTTACAGCGTAAAATATGTCACCTTCCTGTTGCCAGTAGGTGGCGCTATGACTATAACTGAACATGGGCATATCAATCTCTTCAGGTCAGGAGTCTTATCAAACATGTGAAGTTTTTGGCAGATTGGGGACATTGTATGTCTGATTTTATAGCAACTTCATTTTTCATGGCGAATCATCGAAATTCGATTCAGGCCGCCACGGACACGCCCTTCAACGACGCAAAACTCAAGATCTTCGCAATTTAACATCGCAAAAGGCCTTTAGATTAGGATACCAAATTTGGTGTTGATCTGAATAAATCTCTAGGAGGAGTTCGTTAAAATACAAGGCATGAAAATGACAAAAATGATGCAAAATTTGCTCATAATATTAAAAAAACTGACTTCCTGTTGGGTTTTTCGGATATTGCTCCAAGAGTCTTTTTTGTAGGTACTGATGAGGCTTTACATATGTGTGCCAATTTTCGTGCATGTACGTGAAACACAGCGGGAGGGCTTGTTGATTTTTTTACGATAGGTGGCCGCTGTCGAGCCATTTTGCCACACCCCTCTCTAAAAAAAAAAATATATCAACGTAAATTTTTTACCAGGTCTACGCGTGTGCCCAGTTTTTCAGGGACTTTTCGAGCATGTTTAGCCCCTCAAAAAAAATGTGAATCTTTTGGGAGAAGAAGCGGAAGAAGAAGAAGAAGAAGAAGAAGCCGAAGAAGAAAAGCAGATACAACTAGGGTCCTCACACCATCGGTGCTCGGGCCCTAATTATATTGAATTACATTAACAACAATTGTAAGGCTATTATTAATGTGAGTTCTCCCTCTCTCTGTCTTTTTCTCACACACTCACACTACACCACACACACAAAGACACTATATAATATGTATATTATATATATATATCTAATATATATAAATATACAAATACCTATATATAATAATATATATATAGATATATATAATTCTCAAATTATTCTAACACTTTTCATAAGGATTTAGTTTTTAACATTAGTATAAGTTACGTACAATCCATTTATATAGCATTTATTAAATCTTAGTTAATATTATGTTCAAAATGGATTACTACATTATTAATTTAAAAATGTATAGTTAGTGTACATCAGTTACTGTACCATTTAATTAACAAAAATACATTTTTTTTTACTTATACAAACCATGCAGTAAAAATATGTTGTTCTACGTTAGCTTGTACTAATGTTAAAGCTATAGCTTATTCCACCATAAATATTTAACATAAACACACGCATATATAATAATATTTATATATATATATATATATATATATATATATAAATGTTTATATATATATATATGATAATATATATAAATGGTAATTAAAAGCTTAGTTAAAAATTTTTAATACATTATTTACTAATAAATTTTTTGTTATTTACAGTTTTATTTAAGATAGTTTATGTACTGTGATAAACATTGAACATTAATATTTTAATGGATAAATGGATTAACTAACATAAAAAAAAGCTTAATAAATGCCCTTTTAAAAAAATAGAATGTTCATTGTTTTAGTTCATTTTAGTTAATGCATTAACTAATGTAAACCAAAAAGAGCTTATCCTATAAATTGTTGCCAACACTTTTTTTCATGATCTATAAACCCTTTTTAAAAATCCTTTTAACGATCTATAATTAATATATAATTATTATATGAAACTATACCCTTACCAGTAAAAATTCACTACTTTTTAAAATACATTATTTTTCTTTGAAAGATTTTTATAAATGATTTAAAGGCTCTATACACGTTTCTACAACAATTATTTAAAAGTAATCCTATAGTGCCATCTAGTGATGGCCATGATTGGTATTACACACTGCACGTTTGTGATGTAGCTGTGCCCTGAACCAGTCAGAATGAAGCGCGCCTAAATTTGGAGCACGAGCAAAGAACACCTGGGCATATTACATAACTCCATGTTCACCACACTCTGTCTGTAAATGCGTATTTTTTCCCGAGCCCATGTTAATGGATTTTTCAGAGCATTCACACTGCACACGGTTTTTTAAAAGATGTGAAAACCCCAAAAGGTTAGAGAAATGGAAAGGTGCGAAAAGAATGAATATCTAGCGCATGAGCATAGAGAGAGTTGTGAGTGCACAGGACACCGTTTGAGCAGAGGAAACACGTTTTAAGTGCGCGCACTCTCTCCGAGAGCATGTATCTGAGCACGCGTGTCCGGTTTTGTGACAAAGCAGAGGAAATCTGCGTTCGAACAGAGAGATTCGCGCTCGCGCATTATATTAATGTGCTTTCACGTTACAATAACGCGCTCTCGCTGCTGCTTCTGAACCGCATACACATACGCGTGACCCTACTATATACGCATTGCAAACGGAGTACGTGTGAACCTAAATAATATGTTTATAGCATGTTTGAGAAAAGATGTCACTATGCTCGGGCCCTAATAAACGGAGCAATTCCAAGAGGGTCCTCACACCATCTGTTAGCGCAAACGCCACCCCAGTGACATCAGTCAAAGTGTTAATTATATTAATTTACATAAACAATAATTGTCTAGGGGTGGGCGATATGACCAAAATCTATCGATATATATATATCTTGATATATTTATTTTTTCTTTTAATAAGGTTTATGATTTTAAGATTTGATACCACTAGAAAATTTTCATAATCCTTGTCACCAATGTCAATATCAAACTAATACAAGAAATTATTAATAATAAAATAATAAATAATGTTGTTTGGTGGTGCATAAACAGTCAGTGATGAATTAAGAACAAGAAACTAATTACAGCAATAAGAACAAAAAGTATCCAAAAAATAAAAAACATACATTGTGTAAATGAATTAGTTCTCACTGTCTACAAGGTATGTACATATTATCTATTTATCTATCTATATATAATAGATATATATATATATATATATATTAGCATATCTATATATATATATATATCCATACGCATAATCATTAGCATTAGCATTATTTGCTTTCAAATATATTGTGACATTATGCACTTTCTCTCGCAACTGTTCACCATCATTTAAAACTAAATGACTGTTGTTTATGAGGATACTTGCATTTTGGACGCATATAAGTGTTTATGCAAATTGTTCAAAGCCAAATGTTAAAAAGCGACAAAATGCTCACGAGCTCTATTCAGCAGCTGATTGCGCACAGCTCACACCGCACTACTCTCACACAGAAACAGAGACAGCGCGCGCATATATGCTCTGTTTTTTGTGTTTTCAACGGCCTAAAATCAGTAGTTACTACATTTAAAAAAGTTTTTAATATTTTTATTTTTATGTCCTTGAGGTTATATTATTACTTTCTTCACTCATACACAGTCTGGAGTAATATTCTGATTCTTGAACAGTTAAACTTGATGCAGTGTCAGCTCTTGTGAACATATGTGATCTATGTATTCTAGTCAGAAAGACTCGTGAGCAGAAACCCTTTTTATTTTTTGGTATGTCCATCTTCCGTATCTATGGCGAAAATGGGGTTTATACTGGTAAGGGGCAAATTGCCGTGCTTAAAAATGCATGCAAACATTACAGTTTTCAGGACCACGTGCACAGCAAACGTGACATGACGTGCACGCATGCTGTTATTCACCACAGAGCGTCTGCCTGCATCCCCGTGTAATGAATGGTGCCTCTGCCATCATTCAAATAATGAAAACGTGTTGCCGTAAACGAATGTATTTTGTTTGCCCGGCACCACGCAAATAAACGATAGAGCACAATATGACGATAGACTTTTAATATTTCATTCCATCCGCTATTATATCATCATATCGGCCAAGCGCCTAGCATTTAAGATAATGTGAGTCTCTCCCTCTCACGTCTCACTTCGGTCTCAAAACACACACACACACAAAGAATATATATAAATTCTCTGTAACACTCGTTTCAATAAGGTGTTTTAGTTTTTAAACATTATATAAGTCTCCAACCCTGTCTCCTGGATGAGCCACTACTATGCTGCAGATGTCAGTCTCCTAACCCCAATCAAACACACCTGAAGCAGCTAATCAAGGTGTTTAGGCTACTTGATAAGTACAGACAGGTGTGTGGGGAGCAGGGTCCTGGAACTGCAAGTATGGCAGGATGGTAGCTCTCCAGGAGCATGGTTGGAGATCCCTGAGTTAACATGTACCACTCATTATATATAAAATTTACTGAATCTTAGTAATATTATGTTCAAAAGGGATTACTACATTATTAATTAAAAAATATAGTTAATGTACATCAGTTATTGTTCCATTCTTATTACACTAATTTTTTACAAACACAAATAAATGCAGTACAAAAATGTTGTTCAATTACTTAGCTTGTACTAATGTTAAAGACTATAGTATTTCACTATATTAGTTACTTACCTGAACTACCAAAATTATTTATTTATATATTTTCTTAATGTTAATTATAGCACTTAGTTAAAAAGAATTTAATACATTATTTACTAATACATTTTTTATTAATGTTTTTTTATTTAAGATTAGATGTTATTGTGTACTGTTGAATTCTTAACATGCACACATGACCATAGGTTTTAATGATAGGATTAACTAAAAACAAAAAAAGGATTAATAAATGATCTAAATGTTATTTAATGCATTTAACTACTGTAAACCAAAAGAGAGCTTATTATAAATTGTTGCCAACACTTTTCATGATCTACTATAACCATTTTAAAAAAATCCTTTTAATCGATCTATAAACATTTGTGAAATGATTATATAAAACTGTATTACCAGTAAAAATCAATGTAACTTTTTAAAAATACATATTTTTTTCTTTGAAAGATTTGTATGAAATGATTACCCAATGCTCTACTACGCCCCGTTTTTCACTACAACAATTATTTAAAAAGTAATCCTATAGCTCCATCTGGTGGCCGCCCCCCCCCCATGATTAGTTTTACACCACTGCACATTTGGTTGTCGCTATCTGAACCAGTCAACGGAATGAACGCCACGCCCATAAATGGACACCACGAGAACAGAAGAAAAGACTGGGCATATTATCGTTACACAATAACTGCAGTTCACAAGCTCTGGTCTGTACCATGCGTACCATTTTTTCTCCCCGAGCCCATGCTTAATGGAATCAGCAGCGTTCACCACTGCACCACACCGGTAAAAGATGTGAACAAAAAAGGTTAGAAAATCAAAAAGGTGCCCAAAAAAAGCAATGAATATCTGAGCGCTATGAGCATAGAGAGAGTTGTGACGTGCACAGGGACCAGGCACCGTTTGAGCGAGAGGAAAGGAACCAAGTTTTAAGTGTGCGCACTCTGCTTCTGAGCGAGAGCAGCATTGTATCTGAGGCCCCCCCCACGCGCGTCTGGTTTTGTGACAAAACAAAGGGAAATGCGTTTTTTTTCCCGTGCGAACACAGAGAGATTCACACTCGCGAGCATTATTTAATGTGCTTTCTTCAAGGTACAATAACGCGCTCTCGCACGCTGCTCGCTTCGCACCGCATACCACATACGCTGACCCCTGATGTATTACCTACCACTGCAACGGCAGTACGTGTGTAACCTGTATAATGTGATAACAAAATCTATTTCAACACCTGAGGGCATCGCTACTATGACCAACTGCATGGCAAGAAAACATGCCTCAACTAATTCAGCACTCACGGAACCTAATGTGGTTTTTCACTTCCAGCCTTCACCAGGACAATTATATACTCACTCATAAATGACTTAAATATAAAAATTATAGTTATTTTTTTAAGATTGATGTGATTTGGAATTGGTAAAATCGTGCGATTGGAAAAAAAATATTTATCAGAATATCAGTGTGCTAAATTATTATGCACTCGGTGACCAAAAGCATTTTAACGATGTTTATTGATCTATAAAGCCTTTGTGTAAAATATTTTTTTCTGCATTACAGCTTAGTCTTCATCTGTGAGCTGAACCTGTTTTACTGTTACAAATCCATGAGTTTGAGTCAAATTCAGATACAATGTCATGTCACAGCGATGTCCTGTCATAGGTCAGTACCCCAAAATAAGTTTCAAAGGAATTAAGTTACAGAAAAAAAAATAAAAAACATCCACGTGTATGTTTTTTTTTTTTTTTTTTTTTTTTTTTATGTTGCCCCACTAAAACATATATTCTTAACCCCCTTACCTATATATAAAATCATGTTGTTTTGCTCGAGCCCTACAATCGGTAACTAGGTTTTTTTTTTGCCCCATAAAACTGACAGAAAAGGAGACTAAGGCCTAAAAGAGATTTTTTTGTTAAGCTGTAATGAAAAAAAAAAACAAACAATACAAACAAACACACATTACTGATTTTGATTTTTTTTTTTCTTCTTTTTTTCTGGTGATAAAGAGATGTTACGAAAACGCACAATAATGTAAAATGGGGCCAAAGGAGTGGCATGGGCCCAACAAAGTAATTGATAGTTGTGTAAATATTGTCATAAATAACAGTTGTTTGCATGTAATTTTGTTGATTGTCATCCAGTACATACCTTTTCTATCAAAAGGTAACTGATTATTATTCAAGATTAAATTTGTCTCTGTACACAGTTTAACTCTGAGTTTGTGTCAAATTTTATTATCATTCTCTAAACTATAGCAAATAAACTGTGATAATGTGAGATACAGTAGGTTGACAACCAAAATGGGTATTACCACCGCGCGGTACCGCCCCAGCCGCAGGGGCCGCGGCCGTTAACTGCAAGTCAGCCTCGCGTGTTACCCAATCTACTTCGCGAAACTACCGCCAGGTGGCGCAAAGGGACGGAGTGTCGAACTGAATGTAATTTTGTCAAAATGAAAGGAAAACGTAAAACCTTACACATAACATTATAATATACATTATAAACATTCCTGTAAAAGCCATTAAAAAATAGGGATAGTCTTCGGCTAGTCTTTGGCTAGTCTACTCATCAAAAATGTAAAGAAAGACCTTTACCACAAAGGCCTCTTATTGCATGCTATTGTTATTAAACAGTCATTAATATATAGGCTATAATATATATATTATATATATATATATATATATATATATATTTATATATATATATATATAATATATTTTATATATATGCCCTATATATATGGATTAAAAGCTAAATGTTTTCATGTGTTCGGGGGGGGTTCATTCTTGGTTAAAAAAATAAATATAATAATCTCAGGTTCCATTTGCAGAGCGAAATGAGAACGCCGTGCATTATTTTACAAATTCGTATTCACTACTGTTATTATTCTTGATTTTTTTCCAAACTGACGCAAACACTTGCATTTTTTGAAATTATGCCTTAACGTGTGTGACCAAAAATTGTGATGAATGTGACTTTAATGCGCGCTGGTCCCTTCACAAGTCGTATCACCGAGCCATGCGCTCGAGCAGCAGTCCCACTTTGGCAAAAATTATTAGTATTATTTATTTTTATTTTTTTTGCGTATGATACTGAAACACGTTTGGCACAAGTTTGGATTGTCCCGAATGAGAGAGATAAGCCCCAACCTTATGTATTGCTCTAAACGTAGTTTTAATTATTATTTTTGTTTTGTTTATAAGCCTATTAGTATTATATCACTGCAATTATATTTATCCATTTAGAATTATATATTTGTTATTCTTGTTCTGTTCTGATAAATTTGTTAAATTTAAGGATTTGTTGTAAAGTGAAGGGAAACTAAAAAATATCCTGTTGGTACCTTAGCCTATAGCATTATTATGAGGTCTGCCGTTAGTATGTTCTCGAATGTAATAAAATGCAACTCTCACAAATTTAATTTAGTTTTTTTTGCGTTGTTACCAAAAAAAATGCAAGCAAAAAACGAATTATAGGCGATTTAATCGGTTAAAATGTGTTATTGTGTGTTAACAAAATTTATATTATATACTTAGGAACAAGAGTATGGGCCTAATCTAGGCTATGTTATTAACTTCATTTACAAGTTTCGTGTTTAGCTAGCTTAATTTTATCCAGCTTTATTTTTCCATTGCATCCGACAAATGACTTGTGCATGAGGCATTCACCTCAGTTCGCGCTCACGCTGCCCTCCCGCGATTTGCTCAGTGTGGACGATTTCAAAAATGTTTGAGTATGTAAAAGGTGCTGTCACATATTATCTACAGAAATGTTTCATTCAAGAAAAAAACAAAAGTCAAAAATATTGTTAGTTATTGTTTATCCTAGCAGCAATCAGGTCTTCAGACACTATATAAGATACAAGTTCATTTAGACTAATTAAACAGGCCTGTGACATCTTTACCGTCGTTCAACCCCTATTTTTATAACTCCTTGAGATTTGAAAGTCAGTTTAATAGTATCGAAATTCAAGCTGAATATGGTATTTAACAAAAAAAGGTTTATAATTGCTTAAATTATTTCTTATGAATTAATAATATGTTATCATGACTTTTCATATATCACATTTTTTACGAGCTGTATTCGTTTTCCATTTCGGAAACCTTTAAGCACAACACTTTTTTTCTTTTTTAAATCTATTTAAGCGCTCACATAGCTCTAACAAGGTTTTTTTTTTTTTCTTTTTTTAGGAACTGCCACTGGTCAGGGGAGTCACATCATCCATTAGAGTTGCAAATTAAACGTTCAGAAATGGAAAAATAAGGGCTAATAGAGGTTCTTTCTTGTATCTTTATTTATAATGTTTTTATTCTTGACAAAGAAAATAAGTATCTTACTCTTTAGGAAAATAAGGGACGATCCCCAAATATTTGTTAATAATATAGGCCTGTATATAATATTTCAACCAATCGCAAGTTTTATATTAAATTTACATTGTTATAATTCCATAATAAGCCTTAATATATTCTTTGCCTTCAAGCACATGCATTACAAGTTTGCACCAAAGCACAGGCAGAAGTAGCCTAATACCATTGTGAAAAAGGCAGACATTGTGTAATTATTTATGTAATAAATAAATGTTTTCCTTGTTGGCTGCAAGATGAAATTCATAGTGCTGTCTCTCTCCACATGGATCGCGCCTTTAAAAGAGAAATACAACTCTCACAGATGTACATAATGCTTTCGTTCTGAATTGATTCGTTTCAAAATACATTTCAAGCTTTCTTTAGATATATTTCTCAATGTATGTGAGACACCACAATTTTCAGTTATTCATTATCAGGAAAAAAACTTTATGACGTGATCGAGAGGCACAAACACTTGAAGATGAACCAATAATTCAACATTTTGCAATATGCATTACAAAGCAAATCTATATATCAATATATATCTATATATATATATATATATATATATAATAATATTATACTATACCTTATATATAATTTACATGCAATTATCCTAAAATAAAACAAACAAGATTTGTAACGAAGTATAAAATATGTAGAACAAACTAAGAATAACATGCTGCGCAGCACTCAGCATCATGCGCGCCAAGCAAATCGCTGCAAAAACTGATATTTTACGGAATATTATACAAACCTGCATTTAAATGTTCCGGCTACTATTTATTATTATATTATTATTACTAAAATTACATGAAAGCAAGTAAAGAAAACTGAAGTTGTCAATTAATGAAGCTCTTTTTTACATCTTGTGTATTTCGTTGATTATGATGAGAACTTGAGTTTAAATCATGAGGACGTTTCTATTAATCAGTCCATTTCTTTAGAGATTCAATGATTTAGTTAAATTGTGCAGGTTTAATTTATTTGTTTCTTGTTTTCAATTCCGGCCTAAATAATGGGAGCAAAATTTTTCAGTGCCAGCTCGCGTTTTACTAAAATAAAGAAAAATAATTTATACAAACACGCAAGCCTAGCTCACTATGCTATCACTTTTAATTGCTTCTGCAATTGCTAAAGTAAACCACAATTTCTTTTGAATAATCATAAACAACATAATTCATATATATAAAATAATACCTGCATACTATTTAAAATGTGTCAAATCTAAAAGATGGGTGTAGAGCAAAATATAAGCACAGGCTTCATAGGCTTGATATTGCTATCCTGCTTGAATTCGTTCTAAGAAATGCACATATCTTCGTAGGACTAAACTTTCATCTGTGAAATATTTAAATATTTTTTCTTTCATTTTTCCCGACTGCAGTCAAATGTAACACATCAGCGAGGCAAAGCTGACATCTATTTTGCAAAAATGTGCTTGATGCTTGTTTGAAAAACTTGTGATTAAAGCGCCACTCAGCGGCCAAAAAGCTGCCAATGTGCACTTTGCAGATGCATGCGCGGCGGTAGAACCAACGTTTTTGGATGGTCCACCTACTGTAGAGGAGACTGCTGCGGCGGGGAGATGGTGACTTGACACCACTCCTTCCCCCAGAGGAGGGCCGGGTAGAGAATCTGTTAAATTTTGATTTGTTCTCCACCGCTGACCCAGCATGCCAGCGGTAACCCAAAACCTTCGAAAATAAAAGAGTGGTTTCCTCAGTCTCTGGGTCTCAAAAGGAGGAGAGAGTTGTGAACTGTGGACCACAGAATCCTTCCCTCCTCCTCTCCTCTCGCCAGCGGGCAGCAGTGGGTAGCCCAAGAGTGCCCCCTCCTGCGCCCATTCATGGAAACCAGGTAAGGGCTGTAGCATTCAAGTCCCCTTTTTATGTTGCTCACACGAAGGGCTGTCATGATGCCCGCAAGCTTGGGAGCCTGCCTTTTTCTCCTGCAACACAGAAGAATCAAGGGAGGTGTTACACTGTCAACACCCAGACTCTTGCCCTCTGCGGTCACACGCCAGGGGGGCCGTCAAGGCCCTGGGTCGAGTCCCTGGGTTCCACAACGCTGCCCCCACCGTGGTATTAAGTTCGCCTGGCGTCACCCCCCAGGTTCAGAGGCATCCAGTTCACTTCAGTCTAAAGCTGCCGATGCCCCTGTCCTGCAGACGGGAGATTGCAGTCCTGCTGGCGACGGGACCCGCGAATAGAGCCGGGTTCCTCCAGCCGATATGAGGTCCAGGGTTTTTATAGCCCTTACGTCATTGTGCCCAAGAAAAGCAGTTTGGTTACGACCAATCTTGGATCTGCGAGTTTTTTGAATTGTGCGCGCCTTCACAAAACTGCCGTTCAAGATGTGATGCAGAGACACATTTTTTGAGTGCATCCATCCCCAAAATGGGTTTGCAAGCGATCAACCTGGAAGGACGCGTACATTCATGTCTTGATCCTCCCGCGGCACAGGCCTTCCTGCAGTTCGCGTCTGAGGGTCATGCATTTCACGTTACAAGGTCCTGCCCTTCGGGCTGTCCCTGTCGCCTCACGTCTACGATCAGTTTGGCGTGCAAAGGAACCTGGAGCATCAGCACCCTCAGCCCGCTGGGTCTTTGGGTCAGACTGGGGAAAAGAGCAAACTCATGCCAATGCAGACGGATCTCTTTTCTTGGCATGGAGTTTGATTGGGTCAGTCAAGACAGCATGCCTCACCCAGGAATGTGCTCAGTCTGGTGCTAAATTGCTTAAAGGCAGGAAAGCGGTCCCACTGAAATCCCTTCAGAAGCTCCTGGTTTGGCATATAGCTGCAGCTACAGCAACGTTACAGTACCCGCCCCCATCGCTCAGGATCTAGCTCCATATGAGACCGCTTCAGCACTGGCTTCATGGCCGAGTCCCGAGGTGGGCGTGGCAACGTAGCACTCACCAGGTTCAGATTACCCACTGACCGGCTTGCATGAAGAACCTTCAGCCCCCTGTGGGTCAGATCCCTCGTTTTCTTTCTTCTTCGGGCCGGAGTGCCCGCCTGACAAACAGGTATCCAGTCTTATGCTGTGACATTACCCCACGGATGTCTCGGCTACCCCGCCGATGCCCCGGCCACAGGCTGGGGCGCCAGTTTCAGTGGTTTTGATGTGTCAGGGGTTTGGTTGGTATATAAATTGATTGGAGTTGCTAGCAGTACGCCTTGCCCTGTCCCGCCTCAGACAGCGCATTCGGGGCAGGGACGTTCTGGTCCACATGGACAACACTGCCACCGTTGCATATGTCAACCGGCAAGGCGCGGTTACACTCCTGTCTCATGTCGACACTTGCCACGCACAGCCTACCTCCTGATGGAGTCAGATGCATCTGAGGTCCCTTCATGACATCCACATCCAGGGGCGTGTTCAATCAGGTCAGCCAACCAAGCTGTCTTAAGCAGCACTTACAGAGCGAGTCGGAGACTCCACCCCCTGGGGCTTCAGTGGATTTGGAGTCGGTTTCTGTCGTTGTGTGCTCAGGTAGACCCCTGTTTGCATCTCTTCCAGAAACCAACCACGCCAGTGGTTCTATCTCCCCTAACTGAGGTCAACACTCGGTCACAGATGCGCTCGGCCACAGATGCATGGCACTGGGGATGGCACTGGGTTGCGCATAAATATGAAATATTCCCCCAGTGAAGCCTGCTCGCGACAGACACTGTGCAAAACGCCAGGGAGTGACGAGGAGCAGGTCTTGTGAGTGGCTCCATACTGGCCCCAGGAACTCATGCTCCTCATGGCAGCCCTTCCCTGGCCAATTCCTCTAGTAGGGAGGATGATTCTCTCCTCAGAGACAGGGCACCCTTTGGTCACCCGCGTCCAGACTTTCTGGATGGGGACTTCCATGTGTGGCCCCTGGACGGGACGCGGAGGGTCTAAGTGACCTACCCCAGGAGGGTAGCTCCTCACTATCGCTTCAGCACACGCTTCCGTCCACAAGACAGGCTATGGCGCTGAAGTGCGACACCTGCAGAAGATCGGATGGTGCTCCTGAACCCCACCAGGAGGACACCCCGGAGATATTCAGTCAGAGCCGGTGGTTTTCCCTTCTTGCAGATAAGGGTTTGGAGCGTATACGCTGTCACCCCTCCACCCTTAAGGTGTATGTTGTTGCAGCCGTTGTATTTTTACATCCACGACCCCATAGAGAGCGGGAAGTGCGTCGGACAAGGGGGAAGCCATAGATCTGGTCGTCAGGTTTCTTAGGGTGGGCCTAACGAAAGGTTAAGTAGCGCCTCCTAGGCCTCCCTCCTACCCTCTTGGGATTTGACATTGGTGCTAAAAGCACCCTACAAAGTTGCCCCCTTCGAGTCCTTACAGGCAAGTCGAGTTTGTAGGAGATTAGATTCTGTAGTCTGTACAAAACCCTACTCCTGACTGCATTGGCCTCGATTTATAGAGGGTGGGGGACCTGCAGGCATTTTCGGTCGATGAATTGTGCCTTCAGTTTTGGCCAGCTGACTCCAGTGTGCAAACACTGGACCCCGGCCTGGCTACGCTGCCCAAGGTTCCTACCACTGCATCAGGGACCAGGGTTGTGAACCTGTAAGCGCTGTCACTCTGAAGGAGGCAGACCCAGGCCCTAGCTTTGCTCTGTCCTGTACGTGCCACTGCGGAAGTTTTCATGGATAGGAACTCAGAGATTTAGGACTCAGAACAGCTCTTTTGTCCTGTTTTCGATGGACAGCAGAAGGGGAAAGCTTTTTCAAGCAGAGAGGATGGTCCACGTGGCGTAGCGGACCATGCCATCCCCTTGGCGCTATGCGAGCACAAGGTGGTTGGCTATGCCCGCTCAGGTTGTGTGCACACTCCACTAGGGGGTGTCGCAACTCATCCTGCCGCTGCTCGCTCGCGGTGCGCCCTCGCTAACCAGACATCTGTATAGAGGCAGCTGCATGGCTGTCTAAGCTGGGCGACTCCAGCCAACACGTTCGCAAGGTTCAAATAGCCTGCGTGTCCGAACCGGTACTCTCCTCTGTGTTCTCGACATCCACCTCGAAACGGGTAGTGACACTGAGAGGCCCCGGTGTTCAGAGTAGGCTTGCGGCGTCCTAGACGCCTACGTTCTCCAGAGAGCTCCCTACTCATCATTGGCAGACCCCCTGTTGAGTCCTCCAGACGCTCGGCAGCCATAAGATGTGGCGGAGTGCCGAGCGTCCGGCGATTAGGCCTTTTCAACCAAGTGATGACGTGTAGCACTGAAATATGATTTGTGAGGCTAGTCTGCCCAGATTGAATTGACCGGTTGGGATCCATTATGTATTTCCACACGGTAAAGCCCCACCATAGGACCTAATGTTTCCCCTGGCAGGACCATGCTCTGACTGTCGATAACCTAAATGATAGCAGCCTACGCGCCGTTCCTAGAGCCTTAAGAAGCCCTCCATGTGAAGTAGGGCCCCTCGGGGTACGTACTCCCACGTGAGTAATTGCCCCTTAACCTCCTATCTGGGAGGAGTTGTGAACTCTGCAGTGTTGCCTCTATTCCAAATGGAAGGGCATGATTCCTCCCACAGTGGTATCCTAACGGTTCGGGTTCTGCGAGGAAACAACTCGTCAGTCTGACCATTCTCTGATGATGCCTGGTCCAATGCGTACCGCCTTAGGCGCCTATATTAAGGATGCCGCGAGGCCTACACCTGGTCACTGCGGTGGGTGGCTCGCACCGACGTGATATCGAGAGTGACACGTGACCTGAAAAGGGAACGTCTGGTGGTTTACGTATGCGTAACCGCTCGTCTCCTGTACGGAGGTGGAATGGAGCCATCACGTACCTTCGCCACATGTGCTGTGTACACAGGAACCGCCTGAGCTTGCCGGGTCACCGGCAATGATGCGATGCACCGCTGCGTCTCGGCTCCGCTTAATACTCATTCTGTGATCAGCTGGCCGAGGTTTGGAATGCCATTCTGTGATGTGCCCGTCATGCCAATGTGCATTTGGCTCATTTAGTTACACTCAAGTAGATTCGGTCTCTCTGGCGAGATCCCAATTCATCATCTCGTGTCATCGCACGTGACGTCTCCATGCCCTCCTTCAGGGAGCATACCAAGTCTTCAACGTCTCCCCTGCCCTGGGAGAACGTACCGTCCTGCAAAACTTCAGTCCCAATCCGACACTTGCCAAAAACACCTGTCTGTAATTATCAAGTAGCCTGACACACCTTGATTTACTTGTTTTTAGGTGCTGCTTTTGTATAGGGGTTTGGAGCTCGAAATCTTGTAGGGACGGTAGCTCCCCAGGAACTATGTTGAAGACCACTACATTGTACAATATTGATATATCAACCCTATTAACTACATTATATACAGGTACTTCCCTTCGCAAAAATTATGGCATACTGCTGATAAAAGTTTGCCATAATGTAATGATACTAAATTAAACTTTCATATATTTTTAGATTCATTGCACACCAACTGAATATTTCAGGGTCTTTTACTTGTTTTTTAATACTGAGGATTTTTGGCAATACAGCTCATGAAAACCCCCACAAATTCCTATCTCAAAAAAATTAGCATATAATGGAATAATGACTTCGCACACTTTTATGCACAATTATCGTCTAATTTTTTGAGAGAAGTGACCTGTACACTAAAAAGAGCAATACCATGCACTTTCACAACAAAATAAACTCTTTTCTTCTTTCTTCTATTGACTAGTAAAAAAACAAAAAGAAATTAAACATATCGCTATTTCTCTGGATCAGTGTTTTCAAACCTCTCCCATTTTTTTGACGGAACCCCCCAGCCACTGCACATCTTTGCATTTCTTTCTCCCTATACCGGACCCACCCACTTCATGTCTGTGCAGTCATCAACACTATTGAGTCCTCTGTTTGAGTTGAATCAGTGGTGATGCATGAGGGAAACCAGACACAATGTGCAGGCGATGGGGGTATTCCACGGACAGGTTTGATGAAGCCCACACTACTGCTCTGATCATGGGTTCTGCAGTGATGAGTCTTTTCAACGAACACTTTTTATTTGTGAACAATACAAGGCCATAATCAGCGCGCTAGAACATGGTGGGATCATATTGTCTTGAGGAATATATAACTCCCCACGTGCAAAAACTATGATCAGGCTAATTCTAACAGTTCGACAGTACACAGTAAATAAACAAGAATTTAACGTCATTTTTGTAAAGTAATCAATTCTAAACCGCAGATAGTTATGTTTTATGTTTAAAATATGCATCCACATTCAATTTTAGTTGTATTGGTTAACACACAAAATATAAAAAGTGCTATTGCCATAATAATAAATTTATCGAAATTCACATGACTCAGGTAAATGACCGATTTTCAATTCAAAACAGCGGAATTTGACAGAACTAGTTTCGAACAATTTTGCCATCACTGCACATTGTTTGGTCATTTACTGTTACTGTTCAGCGCTGCATGAAACCCACCAAGAAAGCAGGCCTCACCTCGGCCCAGGCTCTTCTGGGAATTTGGCTGCTGATGTCCTTTATAGTGGTTACCAACATGAGATATAATTTTTTGGTGTAACTTAAAACGTGCAGTCTTTGGTCTCATTAATCTATTATTTGATCCAGGAGCAAATAGTTTTGCATGTGCTGAGGGATATATAGCATAACGTTATGTATTTGTATGTAATTGCTTATGTTTTTTATTGATGAGCTGATTTTGTGCTTTTTGATGGATTTTTTTTTGTACTCATTATGATGTCTCGTTCCTTGTTGTTGGGTGTTTATTTATTATTTAATAAATACGTAGTTTTGTTATATTCATAGTAGTATTTATTATTGATTAAACAGTGAGTGTGTGTTCGTGATGGTGATTCAAGTGACATTGTGTTTGCCATTAGGAAAAGCAACAAGAGAAAATCAGCAGTAAAAGACATTTACATTGAAAGAGACCTAGCAATAGAAGGTATTTTTTTACTTTTAATAACAGCTTGTACGATGCAGTTAACAGATGCACCGATCAGTGCTGTCATCAGCAGAAATCACCCTTAAAACAGATGAAAGATAGAACGACCAAAGATAATCGCTTTTCCTCAGCGGACATTCACCAACTCATTTGTTTTATTGTGAATTATGAAATATGAGATGAAGAACGAATGCTGTGTCAGATACAGTTAATCACACCACGCTCAGTCCAGCATCTCTCTCTCATTATACTCTTAATATACGATGAGCTTTTAATACAGTATACTAACAAGCTTTTAATGAAGCAACTCAAATGTTCCTTCGTACAAAGTTCTAAAGTGACATTTTCGAATTAGTAATGGAGGCTTGAGCTCAGCTGTTATACTATCAAACAAGAGATTTGAATCTGTGGCAGAAGGAAGTATTTCTGCACATAAGGTTTTTTTTTTAAAGACACTCTGTTGTTGTTTTTCTTATATATTTACATCACAGCTCGTGCCATCAAACTGTAATTACCTACGGCACTTGGCCTGCAGCCTTGTGTGCCTATGGGCCGATCACAGCTCTGCCAATATACAGCCATATCTCACATCTACTCTTTGTTTGATATTGCTCATAGTATATACATATATATTTACAATGTACATGTAGATGTAAGCAAACTCTTTAATAGGCCAATATAACCCTTCTAATGAAATAGTATTGCTGTTTGAGTAGTGACAAATTTGGGGAGAGGACAACTATTTAACTCACAAAAAATATACAATATGAGAATTCAACTGGCACAATTACTAGAAATGTGTACCCTGGGATATTAACAACTTGCATACACGACTTGCATACAGGTTATTTATTTATTTATTTTAGTTGCACTATCTTTATTTATTTATTTTTTTGAAAAACCTAACTTCGTTTTTTTTCAAGACTTCCAACTTACCCATCACCTGCTGCGGCACCAATTTCCTATAGAATGGCCCATATAATGGGGCATGTTCCTACATTCACACTAAGGCAAGGGAGGCTGTGCAAGTGCGTCTTGCAGAAAAAAAAAAAGTCACAATACAAAATAATTAAAACAATGCAATCATCTACAAGATATGACACAATGTGGATGCCTTAGGCATGCCTAAGATCGCAATATGATTTTGATAAAGTATCAAATCGGTGATCTTCGCCTCTTGATTTGTGCGCATCCACTCAGCCCCGCGGTGGCGAATTGCAGTCTGACCAATGTAAAATAACAATATGTCATGTCCAGTAATGGGAAGCTAATAGGAAAAAATCGTTAAGTAAACACTAACTCAAAACATTTATATATCTCCACTTGGGTCAAGTCCACAATCTAAACTTTTAAATAGCCTGAAAACATTGTGCAGGGCTTTTTATTGAGAGCAATCACGCTTTTTGGAAAAAAAGAAAAGGGGGGGACATCTTCACATCTGTGACAGTGATAACGAGCTCTGATTGATTGATGAACCGCGAAATAAGTTATTATTAAACAGAACAGCTCCTGACACATCAGTTCACAAATAAAATAAATATTTGTTTAAATAATAGATATTGTTTAAAGTCTTACTGCCTTGACTTATTATTTTGGAATGAATGTAAAATAAACCAAAACGATGAGATTGATTATTATTATTATAATTTTTTTATTAAATTATCCAAAAAACAGATTAGAACAGTGGTTATATATTTTGCTGACTTGTGTACTTACATTATCCCAAATGTTTCGAAGAATGTCCATAGTGTCTTTGTGTCGCTGCCAATGACGTCATAATCCCCCGATTTTCCGGTTTTGTTTTGTAGAGAATAAACATGGAAACACCAAAGGCACTTTAATACGACTATCTCAGGTGCGCGCATGACCCAGACACTGTGCGGTCACCTTTGTCGCTCGAAGCGCAAGGTCTATCGCAGCACACAGTTCATGCAGAACCGTCAGATCAGAGCTCCATGACCCAAAAAACCACCCTCGTGCAGGTCTCTTAGTGGCTTTGGCCTGATGGACAGCATATAACGCCATGGCGTTGAAGGGGCAGAAGCCGCCTCCCCACCAGCTCTGCAAGCACTGCCAGTTAGACCTGGCGAATGACCACAGGCCATGTGAGGGGAGACACGGGGACACCCCGCAAAAGTGGAAGTGGCTGTTGGACACAGTTCCATGACCACAGACGTATCCACCGAGGGAATGCTCTTGTAACTACCCCAAGCGGCTCCACCATTGAGGGTGGTGAGAGCGAGGGAGAAAACTAGCAGATTTGTTTTAGGCAGTAAAAAAGGTGCCTTCCAACAATCTTTTAAGCTCACTCATGCTCCACTCTGTAGAGAGGCCCGACCGTCTCTCCGACTGCCCTAACCCGGCTACGGATGCTTGAGGGATGATGACCTCCATCTGAGGAAGCGCCACATGTCCTCAAAATTACCTCTGACTCCACCGGAAGCATGCATTTGCCCCGGTTTGCCGAGACGAACACTTCCTGGATCACAGCAGGGAGTCTTTTCGTAATGGGGAGTCTTTCGTGCAAGCTCCGAGACGGGCAAGTTTCCCACAAGGAGATCAAGCACCGTCCATGAACGCCTGCTCAGTGTGCTCGATGGGCCCAGACACGTGAGATAGCAATCGTGACCATCCTGAGGTGGCAGATAGCGACTGCATCCAGAAATGCACAGGTGATAAGACATCTTTTATAAAGACGCGATCACCCATGTTGCTTTTTTAGAGAAACGCTGTTTCGTGCTGAAGCACGCCAAGGAGCTGGCCACCGCACACACCTAGTGTTGGCTGTCTCTGTCCGACGATGAGTGTTTGTACCCGCCGAATGACCATGACCACCACTGCGGTGTGCTGTACGCCTGCACTCGTTGGCTTTCTAGAAGCACTTGTTCATTGAGAGCAATTATAATGTACTACTGCTCAGCTCCGAAGCGAAAGAATGAATGATGCAATGAACCTGCTGCCTTTTATACTCACACTGTGATCAGCAGCAGCTGGATGCAGTAATCGCATGCCAATGGTGCAGTTGACTCATTTAGTTACACTCGAAGTAGAAGGTCTCTCTGGCGAGATACCAATTTCATCTGTCATCTGACGTGACGTCGAGAGTGACCGACTGAAAGGGAACCCTGATCTTAACTGTATCCCCCGGAATATTCCACAGGGGAATCTATCCTCCACCGGAAAAAATAAATAAATAAATAAATAAATAATAATAATAATAATGCCCACCCAGGATATCTGCCAGCCCACCCTTCTAAAGCTGTCAAGAACCGGGCCTGGTTTGAATATACACTGAACCAAAAACTATCATAACATCTTAGTTGATAATGTAGTATATTTTATTTTTGACATGTTTCGGTAGTGACTGCACATTTTCAGTAATGACAGTAATGCTTTTGTACCTACCACATCACATTACAGAATTTTAACTTGAATACTAAAACACTACAAAAACTAAATAAAAATATTGCATAACTGTACTAAAATTTTGTTTATTTCCCCCAAATTTTGAGGATTGTGTATTTCCTTTAGTCAATTTTGACTTTTTGTGATCAACTTTTTATTGTCTTTAGATTAACAAAATCACATCCTTTCAAACAAACAAACAGGGAAGGGGGGCAACAGACAAATTATCAATAATTTACAATCTGAAAGAAGCAGAGAAAAAGAAGAAAAAAAATATGTTTGTTCATTTATTTATTTAGTAAATGTTGTTGGAAGAAAATTGTTGTGATTCATTAGTAGTAGTTTTTTTATTGTTAATTTGTGCTGTTGTACATTCACATGTTACTTTTTTAAGGAGACTATGAATCCAAAATGTAAACCAGTTATGTATTATTGTCTTCACTGCAGCTGTAAAACCAGCAAACAACATACTCTTCTTTAATGAACTTATGCAGGGGTTAGAATCATCGGTACTGACAATTTTATGGGATAACACCAAAAAAAAAAAAAAAAACGTCACTACTGAAAAGTCCACCAAATGTTTTGAGAAATGTTCAGAAAAAAAAGGTGTTCAGTAGTGATGTTCCTTAAAAAAATTTTTTTTTTCAGATTTTTTAACACATTTACCTCAAAATGATAGGGCCTATCTACTCACCACATAGCTACGAGAGTGAGGGGGACACATGAATATTTCCTGATCATAAATTAAGAGGTGTAGTAAAAAGCAGTCTCAGGCAATTGACTAAAACATACACTGTTTTAATAGTGACATTTTTTTTTTTTTACATAAGGTTTTATTAACTACGAAGAAGATATATATATATATATATACATACACACACACACACACACACACACACACTAGTCAACATTTGTTTGTTCTCCTTGTGGGAACTTGCCTGTCTCGGATCAAAACCTTTAATCATAGTTGTCCTACAACATAAAACCAAAATGTGTTCCTGTTCTTTGATAAACTTTTTATATCCACTTCAAATGTTGACTACTGTATATATATATATTAACTTCACTTTTTAAACCAATCAAAAAGACAATGGAAATATATACAAAAATAATTTCAATATAATTTTTTCTAAGTTGAAATTTAGGCGTTAAAGTTCAGGACAGCCAGCTCCCAACTGAAAGTACCCAATAAATCATGATTTTATATATATTAAGGTCACTTATAGGTAATAGCAGGATCTTAGTAAACATCTAAGATTTAAATAATTAAATGCTTTTTAAATGTGTATTTGGATGTGGGACAGCAGTTTCGACCAGTTCTGTAGAATGGCCCATATGGTTGGTCTCAGAACATAATAATCAATGACCAGACAACGTGCATCAAATTTTAAATTTCTTTAATTATTCATAGAATTCTCATTTGATATTTAGTCTGCATTCAACTCAAAATAACATTTCATAAAAGGTATTTTAAAAAAAGGATAGTAAAACCTATCAACTTTACAGTGAAGAGTAACCAAACAAACAAACAAAAAAAAAACCTGGTTCGATTTAAATGTTTTGGCAAAAAAAAAAAAAAAAAAAAAAAACTTTCTGGAAAAACTAAGATATACACAAAGACAAAGAAATGTAATTTCCTCAAACAAACGATTACATCATCCCTGAGAACATTGCAAACAGACAGACAGATAACACACCTAAAAGTCAATCATTTTTTATGTAATAAAATTGTAAAGGCATCACTTTGGGTCAAATTGTGAACTAACTCATTCTTTGAGACATAGCTGTCTCAGATATCTGCCTCAGACTGGAATCGGCAGGTTGTCCCTGAAACAGGAAGCTCGTTGGGGAACTGGGTAGCTGCATAGATCTTGATATATTCGAGCCATCTGATCACCGGCCATGTCATCTGAGAGTTCCAGATTCCCGCTGCTGTACTGGGATCGCCGGGCAGTCACTGCATCCACCAACTGCTGGCAGTTCAATGCTGTGATCTGTTTGGACAAAGAATTAGGTTATTGCTGTGTTTCATAGTATCTTCAATTCAGGTTATTAAGAATATAAACAGAAAAAAAAAAATATGAAAATAATCTGCAGCAAAAAAAGCTACTTTCATTGTCTATGAGTAAACTAAAAAATGTAATTCATATTAAGAAAGTCTCCATTTTCACTGTTTACAACAAGGTTCAATTAGTTAATGCATTAGTGTGAAAATCTATTACAGCATTAATTAATCTAGGTTAATGTGCTTTTAGAAATCTACCATTGTTTATTCATGTTCATTCATACTACATTTAAATCATAAATGTCAATTTATACAACTAACAATCTATTAGAAATATAATGTATTTTATAATAATTACCTGCACAATGATTAATTTGCTCTTGACAGTGCTGAAATCATTAAACTCTTCCCCAAAACAGAGTGTGACAGTTGGATCCAGAGACTGATGATGACCCTCCTGATATAACTGCAGCACTGAAGGAAAAAACAAAATTGAGATTTGTGATGTAAATCTTTTGCATTGATCCAATTAGTACATAACTAATGAATCAGGTCAATTGCATTTCAAAAATAGTTAAATAATGTTATTGATGACCTTTAAGTACCTTATATACTGACACACTTGATTTTACTTAGGAAAATCAAACTGTGAACTGTATTTCACCAGTCTTGTACTGAAACAGACTTTCACAAAAAAGTCTGGAGTTATAATATATCTAGGAAGATGTTTGTTTACCTTGCAGGAACCTGGCAGTGTCAAAGATCTTCACCACAGCATCTCGCTCCAGTTTACAGGGTTTGGGGTTATACTGAGGGTCCTGGCCGCTCCAGAACACTCTGCTCTGGCACAGACGCTTGATAAAAATGCCCTCTCTGTTAGCACGTAGCAGTATGCCACGCTCCAAATGACTGAAAAGTTTAAGGGTGATGTGACGCTGACGCTCGTTCTCAATGAGATCAGCAGATGGTGAGGGGATGTTTTTTATGGTGTCTGGTCTGTTCAATAAGCTGCTAGCCAGAGGGGGCTGGCAGGGGGAGATACGACAGCCCTCTGGATGAGTGGTAACCATGCTACCCACCAGCCGGCCTCCATAGTAGAAAGAAATCATCATCTGAGAGAATGCTGGAGACAGGGAGAAATGTTTGGTTAACTGTCCCATTCATGCAAAAGTGAAACAATTAATGATGTAAAACAGGGTTCCAGGGTGTTCCATGACTTTTCCAGTCGATTATATATATATATAATATAGTATATTAAATATAATGATATTATTCATTAATCACATAATTTACAGTCATTTGCATTGAGCTGGTCTCAGCCCTTCTACCTGATAAGATGCACCACTATATGTCATAAAGCTTAATGTATATACACAAATTTTATATTTATTTATATACTTTGTTATTTGCACTTCTGGTTAGATGCTAACTGCATTTTATTGTCTCTGCCCTTGACTCTGTACTCTCCAAAATTACAATAATGTTGAATCTAATCTAATCTAAACATGCAAAAGTAATTCTGCCATGTGCTCTTTGGGTACAGAGACTATGATATATGATTAAAAACAGAAAACAAAAAGTCCTGAACAAATGTTCTAATATGAGTTTATATAAAATAAATAAATTCACAACACAACAGAATCTACAGCTCAAACACAACAGAAATTACATACCAGCATTGAATGTACCCACAGGACCTTGATGAACAACAGCAGCTGTGAATATTCACAAAACACATAAACATGAACACAAAATGTAATTTACAAAATATTAGTACCTACCACTACAACAAGAAAGAAAGAAAGAAAGAAAGAAAGAAAGAAAGAAAGAAAGAAAGAAAGAAAGAAAGAAAGAAAGAAAGAAAGAAAGAAAGAAAGAAAGAAAGGGAGTAACACAAAAAACTAAATCAGCAACTGTGACGGAAGTTAGTCAATCTCATGCTGGCTTTGTAGCACATAAATTTACAGCCAAATTATTTTTGCATTTTCAATGTATTATTTTGAAAACAGTTTTCATGCACACTTTTAAGAAACCAAGAAAATTAAAATTATTTTTATTTTCTTAAATATTCTTAAAATATTAAGTCACAAACAGTTGTACCATTGTGAGATCCCTGCTGCCACCATTCCTGCACTGAAGGCATGTTATTGTCTTCATCAAGGGGAGAATGACTACGCTTCAGGATGCCCATGTATTCATCATTTGGAGACTGCACATACAGATTATGTAGAAATAAGCCATGAGTCAGTTATTGCCACAGTCCACACTAAGTCTTTATTCCCCTCAATACCTTCATCATTAACCATACTGAGGGACAACTGAGCAGTTAAAGGGATAGTTCACCCAAAAATGAAAATTCTGTAATTAATTATTTACCCTCATGTCATTCCAAACCCGCAAGTCCTTTGTTAATCTTCAGAACACAATTTTATGAAGCTACCAAAATGCTTTTTGTGCATAAAAGAAAACAATTATAACATAATTTATTCAGCAATTCTTCTCTCCGAGTTACCGTCTTTCACCATTTTGGAGAGTACCCCGGAACGTAATCAATGTAATCAGCGATGTTTACTTTCAGTAGACAGCGGGCACATGCTGAACGTAAAGAACGTTGATTACGTTGATAACGTTCTGGGGTACTCTCCAAAATGGAGGAAGACAGTAACTCAGGGAGTATTAATAAACTGCTTAATTGCTTAAGTTGGAAAAAAGTAAATTATGTCAAATTATGTTAAAGTAAATTATGTTATTATTGTTTTCTTTGTGCACAAAAAGTATTCTCATAGCTTCGTAAAATTACAGTTGAACCCCTGATGTCACGTTGCTACATTTCTGTGTGTTGATTGTGGTAATATCCTTGCTGTCTATGGAGTGTCAGAGAGCTCTCAGATTCCATCTAAAATATTTGTGTTCCGAAGACGAACGAAGGTCTTATGGGTTTGGAATGACATGAGGGTGACAGAATTGTTATTTTTGGGTGAACTAACCCTTTAAAGTACCCCATTATGCCATTTTTACTGTTCCTAATATTGTCTCCTACAATAGGATTATATGCATGCAAGGTCAAAAAACGCTTTCATTTTCTCAAAATATGCATTTAATATGACCTCATTGTCTAGCGATTCTCGAACGATTCGTTCGAAGCAGTTCAAAGATTCAGTCTCTCTAAACCCCTCGTTTCCGTGAGCCTGCTCTGCTCTGATTGGTCATATGGCCTAGTCTGCTGTGATTGGTCTACGGCGCACAGTTGTGATTCAGTGGAGCAGCTGGTCCAAATAAACAGGATAATGATCCATCTTTTAACTGCAAGCATTTTGTGAAACCTGCGTTGAACTCCCCGAGATTAGAGAAGCAGTCATCAGTAGGCGGGGTCAAGTTGTTCGCGGCTGACCAACGTAGAACATTGGCGCGCATTATGCAAATTTGTTACCCCGTGACGTGTAGCCGTCATGGAAGTGGGATTTGAATTACTAACGACTCATCTAGGCTGTACAGAGTCGATTCTTTATTTTGGGAGACAATAACTTTATTTATCGTGCACCTTCAGCTTTGCAACTTTGCAGATCGTTTACATTCACATACAGCTACATTACACACTGCATGAAAGGCAGTACTGGAAATGGCATAATAGGGGCACTTTAACAGGTGGATAAATGGCAATACCTCTTTAAGAAGTTCATCCAGGTTTGGCGAGCAGCCCTTTTCAGTATCAGTGCTGCAGCCGGAAAGGGCAGAGACTGTGACTTTACCCACTACAACATAAAATATAATTCCATTTATTAACTTTATCTGTAAAGACATTACATAATATGACATAACGTACATATTATTTAGTTAAATATTAAATGGTCATTTTGTAGTCACTGAACTTCTATTAATACATATCTGCATAAGAATTTGCCTCTGTGCTATTTCTATTGTTTCTTGGAAAAATAAAAAAACAACAAAGCACACATGTACACTTCTGTTCCTCCTCTGGCACAATCCGGTACACTTTGTAAGGCTCAGAGATGTCAAGCTGGGATCGGTCAGTAACTTCCTCAAAATCTGGGCTCTTGTTGAGTGCACAGCGCAATCTGGTCTTCCATGTCGCTGGTTCAGCTTTATCCCCCTCCTTAAACTTCCCTTTAAATATCGCCCACGCCTGTGAAAACACATGCTTAGTCAGATATCACCACAACATCTGAATTGTTTTCAAAAAATTGTAAAGTAACTGAGGGTCTGAATACAGAGGACATTTCAATGTATTCTAGAATAGACAAACAGCTGCAGAACATCATTAATGTAACAATATAAAATATAATTTAGTTAAAAACTGGATTTAGCAATAAATGATACTAAAATTATAATCATATTACTTTAGTTATATTTTAATTAGAAATTATAACCAAACAATTACTGATTACTGGATAATTACTGTAAAAATAAGTTTGCATGAGGGTGAAAGCCAGCGATGTCAAACTGGGACAAAATCTCAACAGAGGTAACTGTCCATTAGTTCATTTTAACATAATTTCAAATAAAGTATTGCACATTTAGATGTCAAGTTTGTGTCAAACTCATTTGCCATTGTCTAAATAAATTATCTAAATAACCAGAATCATATCATCTTCTAGGGGTGGGCGATATGATATGATATCAATATTATATTGCAATATGAGAAAAAACCTTAACCTTATGAAACTAGAAAAAAGCGAGGGATTGGACATTGATCTGAAAAGTCTTTTTTTATTGTGCCATTGTTTTTCCACTGTTTGTGTGTTTGAGTAGGCCAGTGGTTCCCAAACTTTTTCTGCCGGGCCCCCCATTTTGTAGAGAAAAATATTTTCAAGGACCCCCTTCTTTTTTGGGGGGAAATTCTCTTATGCTCACCAAAACTATACTTATTTATTAAAAATACAGTAAACATTGTAATATTGTGAAATATTGTCAATTTAAATAATCTATTTGAAAATTTTCAATCTTCAGTGTCACGTGATCCTTCAGGAATAATTCTAATATGCTGATTTGCTGCTCATAGTAACCATTTCTGATTATTATCAATGTTGTAGATATTTGTGCTGCTTAACATTTTTGAGGAACCTATTTTATCACGATTCTCTAATGAATATTTGAAATGGACATTCGTGTCAGAGCGCCATCTAGTGGTCAGTTATTGATACAACCACAACTGCTACATCTGATAACTGAGCGCTAAAGCGGGTACTGCGAATCATGGTGAGGTATTTAAAATGTCAAATTAATATTTCGTGCTCAGTTATTTACTTATCAGGCAAGTGGCCGCATGATAAGAGAGAAAATTACGCATTGTAGCCTTTATCACCCTGCAGACTGACTGTAAACTATCCCTCATTCTTGCCGCGCCCCCCAGTTTGGTAACCACAGTTTGGTCTGTTACGATGCTCTATGTATTTTATTACTTATGTCCGTGTAGTACGGCGTTGCACACAGAGGACAAAAACGCCTCGACTCTTTATCATCATTTGTGTTAAAATTTGACAAGCGTACCAAATTGAACAAAACAATATAAATGCAAAATTTGAATTCATGAATATGTAACGTTATCCACGGTATAGCAAAATCCATATCATGGATCAACATAAATACCGGTTCTCACGTTCATACCAGTATAGCGCCCACCCCTATCATTTACATATTACAAAAGTACATACTTTTATCAAACAGCAAAAATATTAGTAGTAGTAGTAATAATAGTAAGTTAATAGTAGCAACAGCAGTACTTTAATTAGACTAAATTATAATTTATAATAAAAGAATGATTACTTTGAAGATGGACGCATCCACCTCCTGGTTGTAGTCTTGCTTTCCTGCATGTTTCCAGGGGATTCTGAACATGGTGCGGTTCTCATCCTCCCATAGCAGTCCATTATAGATGTTACTGTTGATCTGTTCTATAAGCCACTGCTTCAGTCTGCGACCACCCGGATTCATCTTTTACACTCTTACTTAACTCTAAAGCCGTTACAGCGGGCTGGAGATGAATATGTAATTTACATTCACAACCATCCACGCCGCTTTATTTATAAAAGACACCCGCTCAAGTGAGGAACAGAGAATGTCATGACAGAGGATTGGCCAGCACAACGCCCAGGCGTCCAATCACTATGCCTTAGGGCTGGCGACTTTGAATATGTAAATAAGATTCTACGAAGAGGAGGTATTTACAAGAAATCTCTATCCAGCTCTGGAGGTGTGTGAAGTGATCTGAAGGGAAAGGGGAAAGGGACTTTACAAGTTCATACTGTTTATGTCTGAACCAAATTCATCAAACTCTCCTGAATATCCCACTGATGGGGTCATGAGATAAATGAGATAGATCTTATTCTGATATACTGTGCATAAAATGTAAACCATTTCGCTTATGAAACATAATTATATCATATAACAGTTGACTATTTTATCTTACATGAAACATGTTAAATGTAGATTAAACATCGTTTTTAAGTCAGAAACTTTATATATATATATATATATATATATATATATATATATATATATATATATATATATATATATATATATATATATATATATATATATATATATATATAAAGTTTCCCTTCAGATCACTTCACACACCTCCAGAGCTGGATAGAGATTTCTTGTAACTATTACAAACAATGACTTAAATTCTGGATGGTCATCATTGGAGCTTTTATAGATTTACATTAATGCATTTACATTTAATAATGAATGGGGAAATAATGTTCTGAAATGGTTAACATCCCACGTCACAGCCACGTCTAACCTGTTGTCAGGAAGTTTAAAGATCATGTGGAAACCATAAAACACGGATCTTGGAAAGGTAAGGTTGCATGCTGGTGGTGTGTTTGAGGATATGAGCACAGGTAGTGGTCATCGTGAAGGAGTTCTCTCTTTAAGCCAATGTGAGAGGAAGTTGAGCATGACATGACTCAAATCAAAACAAGCCATTCTTACTGGTTCAACAGTGTGAAGTAGGGGTGGGCAATAATATAGTTAAATTGTATGTTAATACATAAAGTATATTGTTTTATATATGGAGTGTATGTATTTATAACCTGGTCTTTGGGAATTAAAATCATTGTGATATCCACTATGTTGCTTAATTGTGTGTGGTTTGCAAATCATCAAATAAATATTGTGCAGAACAGTGAAGAACTGTGAAAAGGAACAAAAGCTGATTCTGCAATGGAAGCAAGGGAATAATACAACATTTATATCTATGTGTTTCTTAATAAATAAGTTAATTTGTTGTTGTTATAGCTTAACCAGATTAATCACTTTATATAAGGCATCTCACATTAACGTAATAGTAATAGACAAACATAAGCTATGGTTTAATTGTTCCATGGTTGCAAAAACATATCTAACAATTTTTTTTTTTTTTTTTCATTTATTCATTTATTTATTTTTAAATTACACTTTAAATTGAGCAAAAAAGTTAATTCATTGTCATGTAGGAGGTATGTAAAGTGTTTTATACACCTCTTTCTTTTAACTTTTTTATTTGCATATTTTATATTTAGAGAGAACTGAGGAATATACAGTACGAAGCATAAGTCAAAAGGCATAAATCATTAAATAGGAGTACAAATATTGCATTCAATAAGGCTACTTTAGTGTTGTAGTGCATTTTTCACTAATAAATTATATATATATATATATATATATATATATATATATATATATATATATATATATATATATATATATACCAATACTGCCAAAGCTAAAAGATCCAAATGCATAATGTGCTTTTTAAAAAAAAAAAAAATAAATAAATAAATAAATAAAACAATAACGTGTGCAACTCAAGCTAACAGATTAAAGCAGTTTAAGAGAGTTAATGAAAATGATGAAAATACTTTTTGAATCACTGTGCTTCATAAACTCAACATGAATAAAAACACTTTTGAGTGCTCACATCAGCATGATTATAGTATAAAGGGTGACTGCTCTGCAATCTTTAATGTGAAATGAACTACACATCAGATTGCCTCACTATCAGATTGCCTCACATGCCATTACTGTCTAGCTAGGGTTAAAGCAGGTGGTAAAGCAGAAATGGACATCAAGGCCGCTTTCATCTTATGCTGCCTGATGCACTGTACTGATTATAGGATAGAGGATAGATATGAGATCCATGGCTCATCAGCTCTGGATCATTTTGAATCCCTGTTGCTGCTGTTCTGTGTATAGACTAAGTAAAGCTTCGACTTGTTCCAGGTCTTTAAAGGAGCTGGGTCTGTAGCTGGTTTGCAACCATGCCCGGTACTAAAAGAGAGAGAGAAAGCATGTGTTTAGTGCAAGCAAGCATTGATACAACCTTCTCCATCATCAAAACCAGAACAAATTGAAGGTAGTGGTATGACTCAGAGACAACAGAGCTTATTAGTATTGTTTCCCGTTGCTGTGCATGGTTTAATGCAGAGACAGTAGGAAATAATGACATTTTATGTCATTTTGACGCCCTTCTGTATGCTATGTTTTCTCTATGCCTTACTGAAATTATGTAGTCAAAAAGCCATTCTCTGTTGTACTGGGAAGATCTTAGTAACTTACTTGCATTTTTTCACATAAATAAAAGCTCAAATGTTGATTGACTATCTTTAATTTGCTCATTAAAATGACAGCCCCATGTAAACACGTGCTTGATGCTATTATAGGCTTTTCTGGAAATTCTTAAGACTCACAAGAAATTCATTTGTTAGAAATCAGTTTCACTTTTGATCACAGTGCCCTGAGCCAATGTCAAACAAATGTTCTTTGACCAAACCAGAATCATACACCCATCATTAAGTGTAACTGAATGGTGTTAGAATTACATCAGATGTTTTCTTCTGGGAATGGCATCGTTATGTTTTAATAAAAAACCTGACCACTGCCTTAATAATCCCACATCATCCACCCATCATCAGCAGGTTATTTTCTACAGGAAAAAGAAAAAGAAAAAAATCAACTAGAAACACAGCATCCAAGCTTATAATATATTTAAAAGTCTAGTGAAACTATTTTACGTCTTGAGAAGCATAGTGGGAATTCCCTGGCACATAGACCTGCTCAGGGTCTGTGCTGGAACAGAGTGGGAGGACAGACATCCGGTTACTTTCAAGGGAGACTGCCTTACTAGATTAGGCTTGCCACACAACTTGTTTTACATGTTGTTCACTAATACAGCCGCATAGTTTAACAGTTCTATTTCTGGATCATTATGATTCAAAATAACTTAAACAACTGACTGACAAAAAAAGTGTTTATGTTGCGTGCGTATGTGTCAGCTGATGCAAGCTTGACTCACATGACCTGCCAGAACTAATCCGATATGCTTAATTTACTACATGAAGCATACATGGAAAATTTACTTAAATTTGACTTTCAGAAAAAAAAAAAAAGACATATTTTCTTTGTAAGGGAAAAATCTAAAGCAATTTATCATAATTTCAAATAATATTTGTAGCACATAATTACAAATTTTAAGTATAAGCTAAATCAGTACACATGCTAGAGCAAACCAGACCTGCTGCCACATTCTGGATAATCTGCAGAGGCTTAGTTGCACTGGCTGGAAGAGAATTGCAATAGTGTGTATACATAGAGTATCAGAAATATTATTCTTCCATATGTTTTTGTTGTTGTTGATTTACATTTTGAAATTAAGCTGTGAAAATAAACAAATAACAACATTTTACAATACCAGGAATTGGTATGTACAATATCTTAAACACATTAAAAGTAAAGTAAATTTACCAGCTGGGCATCAGACTATTTATTTGCTGCATAAATGAACAGAGAGACACATATTTTCTTCTCTTCTGGTTATCTATCCAAAGCAGTTTCACCATCTGAGTGAGCATTTATGCTTTCCCCCACTCTAAATGGAAGTGTTCTTAAATTCTTGTTACAAGTGTTTCTTTACTGTTGCATGTTTACTGTGAGTGGAACAGAAATTAGAAAAATTATAACTGCTAGAATAATCTGTGACCACTTACAGCATCTTGCCAAAACACATTTGGCATTATTCTTTCTATCATTTTTACGAAGATTATACGCAGGTCTATCTGTAGTTTTCAACCTGAAGACCCCAGCATCTCTGAAATCTCTGTATGACTTTATATAGGAACATATTCAGGTCAAATCTATGAAGACAGAGCTCCTAAGAATCCCTGCCAAACCACCAATTGATCACAATAGTCATCAGCTTCTCATTCAAGATTTTCATTACAAAACTGGACTATTGCAATTCTCTACTGGCCAGACTTCCAGCCAGTGCAACTAAGCCTCTGCAGATGATCCAGAATGTGGCAGCAGGTCTGGTTTGCTCTAGCATGTGTACTGATTTAGCTTATACTTGAAACTTGTCATTGTGTGCAACAAATATTATTTGAAATTATGATAAATTGCTTTTGATTTTTCCTTTACAAAGAAAAGATGTTTTTTTTTTTTTTTTGAAAGTCAAATTTAAGTAAATTTTTCATGTATGCTTCATGTAGTAAATTAAGCATATAGAATTAGTTCTGGCAGGCCATGTGAGTCAAGCAGGCATCAGCTGACTCAGCTGATCACACCTACTTATAGGTTCTGTCAGGACCAATATTGTCAAATATGATTGACAATTAGCATACAGTTTAGATCGGCGGTATGGTTCCGTTCTGGGCAAAAACTCTCTGCACATCCATGCAGCCTAGCATGGATGAGAGCAGGGAGAGCAGCAATAACAAAACCATAAAACAAAACCATATGCTGATATCCCCCAACACAAACTGATAACAAATTCTCAAAAAACAAGCATGTTGCCCTTAACCAACGACCATTCAAATATGTTGCCAAAACCCGAATAACCCGTAGCAACACTTCTGTTGCCTTTAACAGTTGACCAATGAATATGTTGCCAATCCATTAAAAAGCTTAAGCAGCATTCTCAAAAACACCAGCTAGACTTCAGAAAAACATGTTCTAATTCAACTACAGCTTTCAGAACAAGCACGTTCCGAATATTGACCGCATTGATCTGTAACAAGCATGTTCCCAACAATACAGCTATAATTTAAGAACAAGCATGTTCCCAGTAACAACCAGGTAGCTTAAGAATAAGCATATTCCCAATGCGACTAGACAGCTTAAGAACAAGCATGTATCCAATACAACTACAGCTTTTAGAACAATAACAACAAGATAGCTCGGGGACAAGCGTATTCCCAACAATACAGCTATAACTTAAAAACAAGCATTTTCCCAATAACGACCAGGTAGCTTAAGAACAAGCATGTTTCCAATAAGACTAGACAGCTTAAGAACAAGCATGTACCCAGTATGACTACAGCTTTTACAACAAGCATGTTCCAATAAAAACCAGATAGCTCTGGGGCAAGCATGTTCCCGACGATACAACTATAACTTAAAAACAAGCATGTTCCCAATAACAATCAAGCTTAAGAACAAGCATGTTTCCAATATGACAAGACAGAACAAGCATGTCTGATACAGGAACAGAATCAACACTGAACTGACAGCTGCATCCGAAACTGGAAAATGCTGCATTTCAAGGTAGGAAGGCCTCGAGACACGTCGAATCCAAAATTAGCTTCAATTCCTGCCTCCTGAGATACCTCCTCTGGTTGATATTTAAAGGCAGAATAGATGTATCCTTTGCTGCCTTGATACCCACAATCCTTTGTGTTCTATCCTGTGATGGCTGATCAAATAAATTATTGAATATTAGTTATCACCAAGCTTGTTCTATTCTATCCTGTGATGGCTGATCAAATAAATTATTGAATATTAGTTATCACCAAGCTTGTTCTATTTGGTTGTAGATCATTGAACTGTTAAGCTGCCTCAGAAGCATGTCCGATATCAGTTTCATGAGTTACCTTCATTGCTGCCTGCAATGTCATTAGTTGATAGGCAGTGAAGCAGCGGGCACTGCATTACCCAACAAAAGCCCTCCAAAAACTCATATTCTACCTGTTTTGCCTGTGAATTTGAATAGCTCTAAAATGGAAACTTCCTGTTTCCACAGACTAATTTCAATTCAGATTACGTGTCCAGTACCCCAGGGTGTCCCTCAGCCATTTTCAGGACGATCTGATGTTGCATTACAAAATAAAAGCCCTCCAAAAACTAATATATGACCAGTTTTGTCTTTGATTTAGATTGGCTCTAAAAAGGAAACTCCCCATTTCCACAGACCAATTTCAATTCAGATTAAGTGTCCAGTACCCCAAGGTGTCACTCAGCCAGTTTAAGGACGATCTGAAGTTGCATTACAAAATAAAAGTCCTCCAAAAACTCATATATGACCAGTTTTGTCTTTGATTTTGAATGGCTCTAAAAATGAAACTCCCTGTTTCCACAGACCAATTTCAATTCATATTAATTATCCAGTATCCCAGGGTGTCCCTCAGTCAGTTTCAGGACGATCTGATTTTGCATCACATAATAAAAGCCCTCCAAAAACTTATATTCTACCTGTTCTGCCTGTGATTTTGAATAGCTCCAAAATGGAAACTCCCTGTTTCCACAGACTAATTTCTATTCAGATTAATAGTCCAGTACTCCAGAGTGCTCCTCGGCCAGTTTCAGGACGATCTGATTTTGAATTACATAATAAAAGCCACCCAAAAACTCATTTTCAACCTGTGTTGTCTGATTTTAAATGGCTCTAATAAGGAAACTCCCTGTTTCCACAGACTAATTTCAATTCAGATTAAGTGTCCAGTACCCCAAGGTGTCACTCAGCCAGTTTAAGGGCGATCTGATGTTGCATTACAAAATAAAAGCCCTCCAAAATCTCATACTGTATATGACCAGTTTGGTCTTTGATTTTGAATGGCTCTAAAACGGAAACTCCCTGTTTTCACAGACCAATTTCAATTCAGATTAAATGTCCAGTACCCCAAGGTGTCACTCAGCCAGTTTAAGGACGATCTGATGTTGCATTACAAAATAAAAGCCCTACAAAAACTCATATTCTACCTGTTCTGCCTGTGAATTTGAATAGCTCTAAAATGGAAACTTACTGTTTCCACAGACTAATTTCAATTCAGATTAATAGTCCAATTCCCCCATGGTGTCCCTCAGCCAGTTTCAGGATGATCGGGTGTTGCATTACATACAAAAAGCCCTCAAAAACACATATTCTTGCTGCTCTGCCTTTGATTTTGGATAGCTCCACAGACCCATTTCAATTTAGACTGACAGTCCACCAGATCAAGAGATCTCTTCCTGCTCGGCCATCTTCACGGCTTTACACTGCTGCAGCAGCGACAGTCTCCAGTTCCCTGCCACTATCCAATGACATTAAAAGAACACATTTAAGAGCAAATTTCCAGCATTGTTTTAAATGCTGCGCCGTTACTGTCGCTTGTGCAGGGCTGATGGTCACGGCGAGTGTGTTTCATTCTTCACTCCGTCCCTCGCGACCTCCCCCTTTCTTCCTCCTCCTGTGAGGAAAACGCAGAGGGGCAGAGGAACTCTGAGCCTCCGCATGCCTTGCTATCTCCACTAAGAGAGGCTTCACCTGTCCACTTCTCCTTTCCGGACCAGCTGTCCTCTGTGGCTGCGAGCGATCTGGTTTCGTTTGGTGGGAGTAAGTGGACGCCATGGAAGACAGCATGTCGTTGGAGGCTTCAGATGCAGCGGAGCTGTCGGGCTCGTATGTCGACCCCAACCCCCTGCCATCTGCACAGGCATGGACACCGAACTATTTCGTATCCTGTCTAAAGCTGTGGAGGAGCTGGGTTTGGAGTGGTCTCCGCCGGAAGAGCCAACCCGCAGCCGCTTGGAGAGTGGTTCTTCCCGGGGGACAGTCAGGCCCCTCGACAATGAGCTTCACCATTCTTCCCGGAGGTCCACAACGAGATCACCAAGTCTCGACTTGTCCCCTACTCTGCCCGCCTTCGTGCCTCATCTTCATCTGCCTACATGTCTGTCGATGGTGCTGAAGAAAAGGGGTATGACAGACTGCCCCTCCTGGATGAGTTAGTGCCGTGCATCTCTGCCCGCCCGCGGCCATCGGCCGGAAGGCAAAGGCCTGCCACCCGTCCAAGCCATTAGGATGACTTCAGCTCTCGCCAGAAAAGCCTACTTGTCTGCTGGACCATCGTTCTTGGCGCTTCATTCCATGGCGGTCTTAAAGGTCTTCTAGGCCAAGCTCCTCCATTGCATGGACGAGTCCGGCCCAGATCCCGCAGCTTTTAAGGAGCTGCACAGTGCGACCGACCTGGCTCTATGCACCACCAAGATGACAGCACAGGCTGGCAGATCCATGCCCCGCCTAATGGTGCCTGAGCGCCATCTATGGTTAAACCTCACAGATATCAAGGATGTGGATAAGGTCCCCTTCCTTTACTCCCCAATTTCCCCTACTGTCCTGTTTGGACCTGCAGTTGAGGGTTTCGACGAAACCTTTACCGCTGCACAGAAGTCATCACAGGCAATGTGACACTTCCTCCCAAAGTGCTCCAGTTTGACGGCTGCTTCCAGTCGCCCCAAGAATGTGCCGACTCAGTATCCCAAGAAGCCCGCACCACCAGCTGCTCTCACGGCTCCTAAGCCCAAGCCTCGTCAACGCTACCGCTCAGCCAGATGCTACACATTTCATAAATGCAAGGGCCCCCGACCCAAGAAAGCGTTGGACCCTGCGCCTTATGCTGATCTGCGGGACAGGAAGAGGAAGGGGCTGTTGTACCTCGCGAGCACCCTGTTCAGTTCTGGGTGCCTATGGCAGTGTGTTTATGACCAAAAATATTGTTGTGAACATAGGGTCCATTCTAATCGCATACACACAACCAGCCACTGTTATAGCGAGAAAAATAAAACACAAACATTTTCAAAAAGAGAGAACATTTCCTCTTCACACTGTTGGAGCACCTGTTGGAATGGGCTCAGCTCAACATGCACTCGCTGAGAGCAGCGCAGGTTGAACCATGGAGCAGACATGCTGTCTTGGAGCAACATCCCCTCGGAGGAGTAAATGATCCACCCTCAAACAGCTGACCTCTTCACCTCAGAAAACAACTCTCATTGCCCAACTTACTTTTCAAAGGACAGGGTCCAATGACTGGCCCAACCTCCTCCTTTATGCTTTTCCCCTGATCTCTCTAATTCCGCAGGTAATCAGATGAGTCAGGGAACACAGACACAAGTTTCTGTTAATGACCCCACTCTGGAGGAACCAGCACTGGTTTGCAGAGCTGTACCGGCTGCTCTCAGCAGCCCCGTGGCCCATTCCCCTGAAATGAGACCTCTCTCAGGCGAACAGAACAATATGGCATCCCCATCCCGAGCTCTGCACCTCTCGATGGGAGTTTGCAAACCTCCTTGAGAACATGCTAAACACAATCTCTCAGGCTAGAGCACAGTCTACAAGATGCCTCTATGCCCTTAAATGGTCCACCTGGTGTGCAGCCCAATCTCCTGCGACATATCTCTGGTATTGTCCTTCCTGCAAGAGCTGTTGGATTAGGGTTGTTCCTCTTCCATGCTCAAGGTCTATGTAGCAGCCATAGCAACCTCTCACGCTTCTATAGCTGGCCAGTCGGTGGGCAGGAACAACCTAGTTGTTCATTTTCTGAAGGGGTCTAGAAGGTTCAACCAACCTCGCCTCATCACCCTCCCTACATGGTGCTGCCCATTTGACTACAGTCCATTGACCTTTGTCCCCTGATGCTTAAGACTGCTCTGCTACTAGCATTAGCATCGGTAAAGCATATGGGAGATCTGCAGGCACTATCTGTGAGCCCCACCTGCCTTGAATTCGGGCCCAACAACTCTAAAGTCGTCCTGTAACCAAGGCATGGTTACATACTTAAAGTGCTCTCTACTCCATTCAGAGCACAGGTAATAACTCTATCGGCGCTTCCTCCTTTGGAGCAAGACCAGGAGTTGAATTTACTCTGCCCCGTCAGGGTGTTGAAAGACTATGTTGAGGGCTCTGCCCCATTCTGGAAGTCGGATCAGCTATTTATATGCTTCGGGGGCCGCACCAAGGGTTCTCTTGTCACGAAGCAGAGACTTTACTTGGTTACTAACGTAACCCCAGTTCCATGAGATACGGAACGAGTACTGTTCTGTGGAAACAGGAAGTTTTCTTTTTAGAGCTATCCAAATTCAGACTAAACTGGTCTCATATGAGTTTTTGGAGGGCTTTTATTTTATAATATAACATCAGATCGTTCTTAAACTGGCTGATTGACACCTTGGGGTACTGGACACTTAATCTGAATTGAAACGGGTCTGTGGAAACAGGGAGTTTCCGTTTTAGAGCTATTCAAATTCGCAGGCAGAACAGGCTGAAAAAAGTTTTTGGAGGGCTTTTATTATGTAATGCAACATCAGATCGTCCTGGAACTGGCTGAGGAGCACCCTGGGGTACTGGACTATTAATCTGAATTGAAATTAATCTGTGGAAACAGGGAGTTTCCTTTTTAGAGCCATTCAAAATCAGACAAAACTGGTCTTATATGAGATTTTGGAGGGCTTTTATTTTGCAATGCAACATCAGATCGTCCTTAAACTGGCTGAATGACACCTTGAGGTACTGGACACTTAATCTGAATAAAAATTAGTCTGTGGAAACAGGGAGTTTCTGTTTTAGAGCTATTCAATTTTATAGGCAGAATAGGTTGAATTTGAGATTTTTGGGGGGCTTTTGTTATATAAGGCAACATCAGATCATCCTGAAACTGGCTGAGGGACAGCCTGGGATACTGGACAATTAATCTAAATTGAAATTATTGTGTGGAAACAGGGAGTTTCCATTTTAGAGCTATTCAAATTCAGGCAGAACATATAGAATGAGATTTTGGAGGGCTTTTATTATGTAATGCAAAATCAGATCATCCTGAAACTGGCTGAGGGACACCATGGGGTATTGGACAATTAATCTGAATTGAAATTAGTCTGTGGAAACAGTGAGTTTTCTTTTTAGAGCCATTCAAAATCTAAGATAAAACTGGTCATGTATGAGTTTTTGGAGGGCTTATATTATGTAATGCAAAATCAGATCGTCCTGAAACTGGCTGAGTAATGCCTTGGGGTACTGAACACTTAATCTGAATTGAAATTAGTCTGTGGAAACAAGAAGTTTCCATTTTAGAGCTATTCAATTTCACAGGCAGAACAGGTTGAATTTGATTTTTTTTTGCTTTTGTTTTTGTTTTGTTTTTGTTTGTTTGTTTGAGGGGGGGGGGGGGGGTATGAATAATCAATTATAACCAGTTATGAGTAATTACAAATATTTAGATCCGCTGTAAGTATTTGTTTGACCTGTCAGTGTCAACTGTCTGTCAATTCTAAGAGTTAATTTCCTGGTTAAGGAAAATTACTTTCTTACTGTACAATACTACTCAGAGCATGTAGCAAAAATGTGCATGATTAGGGACTTCAGTTATGAGCAAACAATGAACAACCACAAGTGTGATACAAATAAGACTTTATTAACTACATAAACACTTAAACTAGTCTAACATACACACATGCATACAGTTGGCATAGGAAAAAAGGTTAAAGCTTAAGCAATAAAAAGAAGAGAAATAAAGACATGAAGCTATGGTACAATTTGATATTCAGCAGATCTACAGCCTGAAGGAAACATCAGTTTCTTAGGTCAAACACACTTTGTAAAAGGTGCATATGATACTTAATGTATCAATTAAAAAGACTAAGTTTGATACTTGCAAGTCTCGCCTGTTTGATAAAAAGTCCTGATGCACTTTGGGGCTCCAGATGGTCTCTGCTGAAGTGGATTGATGAGACCAGTTTGAATCAGAGTATCTTGATGAATGAATAGTCAAGGCCGAAGCCTGGCACAAGCTTAGCGTGGTTTTGAGAGCTCTTAGCTCAGCATCTTCTCCTGGAATTCCTGAATCTAGAAGAACCGCCTGATCTGGTGATCAGTGTCACACCCTCAGGATTTGAGTGAGCCAATGAGGCATGGTACCTTTTGGAGGGAAGTTTTACAACTCTTCGTCTCTAGTCTGGTGTCTTGCATATGAAATTAGATTGGGGGGTTCAAGAGAAGAATCTTTAAGATTCTTATAAAACTAATGTGTTGCATAGGCATCAACATATAGTATACACTCTCATTTATATCATGAAAATACGAACTCATAGATATCAAACATCATATAGATGAGGTTATATTAACTAGTGATCCATCATAAGCATGTATAAAACATATACAATACACAAAACACAATATACAAGAACAGTAACAGTATACACAATGTCCTAAAGTATATGTGAATTAATTCAAAGAAAGGTTTTTCTATGAATTAATTAGAGAAGAGTCCCTTTTTATGTGCATTATGTGTCTGTTTCTGAGAGACTTGAGTTAAGAGTGGCTTAGCCACATTTTTGGGCGTCATAATCCTAGTGTTATCAGATAGTGTGCCTTTGGTTCCTAGGGAACCAGAGGCCTGTTCTGTCCATTTTGAGCTGATAGCTTCCTTTTGGGGGAAGGGTCCATAGATCCTTTGGTTAGATGAGGAGGCGTTAGATATTATTTGTTAAATGTAACAAATAGTTGTGTGTCTGATTGGTCCAAATGCTACATAATTCCCCCCTTTCGAACGTTGTTGTCCGTCCAATAGACAACAGCGAGCAACGTCAAAAGTGCAGAGAAATTGGACACGCACCTGCCACTCATGGCTGGGAGACAGTGGTGGCTCTCTGGCAGTTGGTGCCTCCAGGAGTGGTTGTGGTGCCGTGGTGGATGCTGTCAGGTGGTGTGCTGTGGTGATGTAGGCTGTAGCAAGGTGTGGGTCCTTAAGCCTATGCAGCAGATGTCAAGGCTGTGTCACCTGTCATCCTGAAGTGAGTTGGTCTAGGTAAAATGGTTGTTTATCGATGTTGTTAGCCAGTAGGCATCCGTGGTACCCGCGATGTGGAACAGTCGGGTTATACTCTCACTGTGAGAGTGCAGGTGGTTCCAGGGATGGCAGGGAATTGCTATTGAGATTCTCTATTGTGCAGAGAATTTCAGACTGACCTAGTGATGATGTCAGGAGAGCAGCAGGTGGTTGTTAGCCCTCTGTTTTGCTCGAACGTCACTAGAAATCTGATGTTTATGGTGTTGCTTGGATCTTGTGGTGGCACCAACTTGAGCTTGCCTGAGTTGTGTTGGTAGAGGTTTCACTTTTGGGCATGTGGGCAGTTTCAATGGATGCTCCTCCCTTGGAGGGGTCTGATGCTGTGTTGTGTCAGGCAAGGAGTCAGAAGTTTGTCCTTCCCAGTACTCCTCAGCTGAGTTTTGTTCAAAGAGCTCTCTTGCTAGTGTCAGCAGCTCCTGTAACTCAGAAGTAGGCGTAAGTAACTCAGCTGTCCTTGTGTAGCCTCCGTTCGGCACCTGTGTGAAGGGTGTGGAGGAGGATGTTGTGGTGGACTGCTGTTGGAAATTTTGTGGCGTTTGCAGGATGAGGATGCCCTTTTCCATGGCATCTCCCAGTGGTTGGTCTGGAACCTGGGTCTTCATGGTGATGGCTCTGTCCTCCGCTGGCTAGCGGCTTTCTGCATAAGGACCTTGCATTATGGCAATGCTGGGTGCCTTCTGGTGCCTGCTTTGGATTCTGGAATGTGTAGTTCAGAATCAGTGGGATCTTACACACACCTTTGGTGGATGCCTTGTGCTTGTTAAAGGGCTTCTATGTCAGGCCACGCAGTTGTTGAACAGGCATTGTGTGACAGGCCATATTGCCTAAATGGTGACTTACAATAGGATGGAGGTTTTGGAGGAAAAGGCTCTTGAAGCTGGTGTCCTCCTCCATGCCAGGGTAATTGCGAGCTCCGAAGAAAGCTCGTCGAAGTCTATGGTAGTAAGCATGGGGATTTTCATGCTTGCCCTGTTTGGTGTCTAGGGCAGTGAACAGTCCATGTTCAGACTCTCGGTCTGAGATTCCTTTATGATCGCTTGTTTAAGCTGCTGGTGAGGCCACTCTCAGGATAAGTTCCTCTGATGTCCTCAGGGTTTCTGTTGCTGAGCAAGGACTTGGATTCCAGCTCGGGCTGCATTCAGGTGGCATTCACAGGCATTGTTTCGGTTCGCCTGAATTCAGTTTTTATTCTGCAGCTGCAGAGGGAGAAAACTTGAAGTGTTTTTGTGTTTGTGAACACATAGAGAGAGTTTGAGTAACTTTGTTGATGGGCTGTAAGCAGGGGTCATACATGTGGTCAAACTATTACTCAAAGCACTGATGGTTCACAGGTTTGGTCACTATGAAGGTATTAAATAAAACAAACCTGAAATAAAATCAGAAAGAGACAGAGGGAAAATCAAAGGGCTTTCTTATTTAGTTGAAGCTAGGAGATATGACTAAGCAGTTATCACTTGTTCAAAGGAATGTAGCATGGTCATGAAACCTAGGGAGACTGTTAGCTGCACTAGCAGGGACACATCAAACACCTCAAGGTAATAAACAGAATCAATAGGAAGTGTTTCTAGTCTGCTCAGGGGCCTGGTGAAAGGGAGGTAATCGGCAGGAATTAGGCTACTAAAACCTGTACAACTCATTAAGGGGACAACAGTTGCTAGAACTGCTCTAACCTATACCGAGAGGGAAGATGGTGATGGTCAATTAACTAAAATAAGGTAAAGGTGAAATTAAAATGTCATAATAGCTTTAGGAGACTAAAATAAATAATAATAATAATAAAAAAATTATTTAATTAAATCTCAGATTTAATTAGAATCGACTTAGCTAAATCTGTACCTTCAAGCTAAAAAGTAAAAAAATGAAATGGAATCACAGAGAAGTAGAATAAAGTCAAAATAAAAAATATAGCTGCAAGCAGCGATGGCGGGCCCAAGCTGTCAGCGCAAACGCCACCCCGGTGGCATCAGGAAAGCTGTGCCCAGCGGACACATACACAGTAACCCTCTAGCACAGGGGTGTCCAACCCTGTTAATTGCGATCGACTGTCCTGTAAAGTTTTGCTCCAACCCTAATCAAACACACCTGAAGCAACTAGTTAAGGTCTTCAGGATTGCTTGAAAATGAAAGGTAGGTGTGACTGATTAGAGTTGGAGCTGAACTTTGCAGGACAGTCGATCACCGGGAACAGGATTGGGAACACCTGATTTAGCAGTTTGGTGTCTCTCTCTCTCTGTCTTTCTCACACACTCACACACACACACACACACACACACACACACACACACACACACACACACACACACACACACAAAGAACAATATATATATATTATTCTAAAATTATTCTAACACTTTTCAATACGGATTTAGTTTTTAACATTATATAAGTTAACATGTACATCATTTATATAGCATTTATGAATCTTAGTTAATATTATGTTCAAAATGGATTACTACATTATTAATTAAAATTTATAGTTAATGTACATCAGTTACTGTACCATGAATTAACATATTTTTTTTTTCTAACACAAACAAATGCAGTAAAAATATGTTGTTCATACTTAGCTTGTACTAATGTTAAAGACTATATTAACTTTATCATTTAACACATTACAATACATTTTTTATTTACAGTTTTATTTTAAGATAGTTTATGTACTGTGAAATAACATTAACATTAATATTTTTAATGATAGGATTAACTAACATAAAAAAGATTAATAAATAATCTGAAAAATAAATTGTTCATTGTTAGGTCATGTTAGTTAATGCATGTACTAATGTAAACTAAAGAGAGCTTATTATAAAATGTTGCCAACACTTTTCATGATCCATAACCATGAAAAGTGGGCTCGGAAAAAATACGCATTAACAGACAGCGTGTGAACCTGGAGATACGTAGGCATATGTTCTGTTCTCTGTTCTGTTCTCGCGCTTCATTTAGGCGCATTTCATTCTGACTGGTTCAGATAGCAACACCAAACGCGCAGTGTGTAATACCAATCATGGCCACCACTAGATGGCGCTATAGGATTACTTTTAAATAGTTGTTGTAGAAACGTGTATACGTAGAGCATTTAAATCATTTATAAAAAATCTTTCAAAGAAAAATAATATGTATTTTAAAAAGATAATGAATTTGACGGGTAATATAGTTTTATATAATCATTTCACAAATGTGTCTCAGAGGAGTATACAACGAACAAACCGATAAAGTTTGATAAAAATCAGGTAGTGTATGTGGATGTTATTAGACATTTCCTGTTTCTCATTTTTTGCCCTAATTTCAACGCCTCGCCACGGACAAACCGTTCGAGATATCAAAAATCCCCTGGCAATTTTTCATCCCCAATGTCTTGAGATCATGTTCACCGAGTGGAGAACGGGTGGAAAACCTCAGAGGAGTATTTCAAATTCCAGAGCATGCTTTTTTGAAACAGCCCTGAATAGCTGACTTCCTGTTGGGCGGAGCCTATGACATAGAGTGCGAAAGTTGTTCGGCTCGATGAGATCTATAAGTGTACTGAGTTTCATATAAATACATGCAAGTATGTGTGAGCTATGGTTCAAGATTTCTGACTGTGTTCCAGGGGGCGCCGTAGAGTCCCTGTGCCACGCCCGGGTCCCAGCCTCTGCGGCGTCCTGATGGCCGCAGGTTCCAATGTGTGTGCCAATTTTCAAGAGTTTTTGAGTATGTTAAGGCCCCCAAAAACCCCCGGAAGGTTTAGGGAAAAATAAAAAAAATAATAATAATAAGAATTAAAGCTGCAAGCAGCGATGAACGGGCCCTCGCACCCGGGCTCACCACCACCGGGTGGCTTTTGTAAAACAGCGAACGGCGAGAAATATGCGTTTAATGTGGTAAATATAAGAGGAATATGTCAAAGTCATTTATATGTGCCAATCTTCCTGCTGCCAGCTCGTGGCACTATGACTATAACTGGATTTTGTTATGTAGATTTCTTCAGTCCAGCACTTTTATCAAGCATATGAAATTTAGTGCAGATTGAACATGGAATGTTTGAGTTAGGTATAAAGCATGTTGTGTCCTATTGCCAACAGGTGGCGCTATGATTATAACTGAACATTGGACTTTAGATATCTTCAGGCCATGACTCTTATCAAATATTTGAAGTTTGGTGCAGATTGGACATTGCATGTTTAAGTTAGTGTAAAACAAGCCATTTTATGTTGTCAGCAGGTGGCGCTATGATTATAGTGGAATAATGACCTTCAGATGTGTTCAGGCCAAGACTCTTTTCGAACATTTGAAGTTTGGGGAAGATCGGACATCTTATGCCTGAGTTACAACAACTTCTATTTCCATGGCGGGACATCGAACTTTGTGACCGCGCCATGGCGACACACCGTTTAATGAAAACTCAACATGTTCACAATTTAACATCGCAAAGGCCTTTAGATTAGACTGACCAAAAAAAATTATAAAATGTCATAAAATATCTAGGAGTAGTTTGTTACGGCGTAAAACATGTCACTTCCTGTTGCCAGCAGGTGGCGCTATAGCGATATCTGAATATTGGCATGTAGATATATTCAGGTCAGGAGTCTTCTCAAACATGTGAAGTTTGGGGCAGATTAGACATTGTATGTCTGAGTTATAGCAACTTCCTTCCTCATGGCGAAACATCGAAATTTGTTAGGCCGCCACAGACACGCCCTTAAACGAAACCTCAAGATCTTCGCAATTTAACATCGCAAAGGCCTTTAGATTACACTGACAAAGTTTGGTGTTGATCTGAATAAATCTCTAGGAGGAGTTCGTTAAAGTACAACCCCTGAAAATGGCCAAAAACGACACAAATTTTGCAGAGAAAATTCAAAATAACTGACTTCCTGTTGGGATTTGAATTTCGTACCAAGAGACTTTTTTGTAGGTATTGGTGTGTTACATGTGTGTACCGATTTTTGTACATGTACGTGAAATGTAGCTCGAGGCGCACTCCGTTTGAAAATGTATAGGTGGCGCTATCGAGGCATTTTGCCACACCCAATGGAATATTCGCCTTCAGATGTGTTCAGGTCAGGACTCTTATCGAACATGTGAAGTTTGGGCAAGATCGGACATTTTATGCCGGAGTTACAATAACTTTTATTCCCATGGCGAGACATCGAACTTTGTGACGGCGCCATGGACACACCCTTTAACGAAAATCAAGATCTTCACAATTTAACATCGCACAGGCCTTTAGAATAGAGTGACTGAAAAAAAAACATTTATGTCATAAAATTTCTCGGGGTAGTTTGTTACAGTGTAAAATATGTCACATCCTGTTGCCAGTAGGTGGCGCTATGACTATAACTGAATATGGGCATATCAATCTGTTCAGGTCAGGAGTCTTATCAAACATGTGAAGTTTGTGGCAGATTGGACTTTGTATGTCTGAGTTATAGCAACTTCATTTTTTCATGGCGAATCATCGAAATTCGTCAGGCCGCCACGGACACGCCCTTCAACGAAAACTCAAGATCTTCGCAATTAAATTATCACAAAGGCCTTTAGATTAGGCATACCAAATTTGGTGTTGATCTGAAAAAATCTCTAGGAGGAGTTCGTTAAAATACAAGGCATGCAAATGACAAAAATGATGCAAAATTTGCTCATAAAATTAAAAATAACCGACTTCCTGTTGGGTTTCAGATATTTGCTCCAAGAGTCTTTTTTGTAGGTACTGATGCTTTACATATGTGTGCCAATTTTCGTGCATGTACGTGAAACACAGCTCGAGGGCTGTTGATTTTTTTACGGTAGGTGGCGCTGTCGAGCCATTTTGCCACACCCTCTTCTGAAAACCTATATCAGACGTAAATTTTCACCAGGTCTGACGCGAGTGAATGATGGTTTGTGCAAAGTTTCAGGACTTTTCGAGCATGTTTAGGCCCTCATGGAGAAGAAGAAGAAAGAGAAGAAGAAGAAGAAGAAGAAGAAGAAGAAGAAGAAGAAGAAGAAGAAGAAGAAGAATAAACAAAGCAGATACAAGAGGGTCCTCACACCATCGGTGCTCGGGCCCTAATAATCCTTAGAAAAACAAGAGGGCCCTGCGCCCATTGGCTCGGGCCAGCAGATACTAATATCGGGAATTGAACCAACATATGTGAGGAGGGGCAAACCTGAGTCTAACAGGTGTTAGCACAAACAGGAAGTGAAACCAAGACTGAGAGGGAGAGAGAGAGAAAGACAGAGAGGAGTGGTTTGAGAGTTAAACTTTACACACACACCTATCTAAGTGTCAGTCAGATGCTGACAGCTAGCAGTTGAGGTAAAGGGCTTAGCTTAGCCTGTATGGCTGCTAAAAGAGTTAGCTTTGGCTACACGCAATTCTTTGTTTACACAAAAGTCTGTGAAGTGAGTGCTGTTATCAGATTAACCCAGAAGAGTCTGCTCACACTTCAGGGGTCACATGTTGCTAGGAGACCAATGCATGTTCACATCACAGCCCAAGCGGAGCAGCGATTGATCTGTGGTGTCAGCTTGCATAGGAAACTCACATGTGGTCAGATGAGGTGGGCTCAGTCATGACGTCACATGCAACTCATTCACAAATCAAAACAGCATGTTCACTTCACAGGCAATGGTGAATTCATAGTTAGCTACGCTAGAACAACACCATTAATTTGACGTAAATGTTTCACATGAGCTGGTCGCTATGAATACAATGATATGTAACACATAATAAGGCCTTAAATCGGTGAAATGAGGAGCATCGCTCAGATCACCTATAACAGTGCTGAAAGTGGGGATTTCTTCGCCCAAGATCAGACTGATTTCTGGTTTCTGGCTAGCTTGTCAAGGTCTCTGGGGGTCACATCATGCACTGCTGCAGGAATGCTTGGAAGGGACCCCCTCCTCTCTGTGGTTGCTGGAGGTATTATGGTTCTGTCTGCTAAGTTGTTAAGCAGAAAGTGCTGCCTCATCCCTCGTAGTTTTGCTTGTCCCTCGTAGCAAGCCTGAGGGAATTTGCACTACTGAGCGAGGGTGAGGGAGTAGGGTATCTCTCCCATTGTGGTTCCTTTTTGCAGCCTATAAGACTACCTGAGTTCTCTCTGGACAGGTCAAGTTCGTCTTGAGTTTTGTCCAGCTTTTGCAGGTCCTTTCTGGCTACCTTTTCATAATGTTATTTTTGTTCTGTTTGTGTAGGTGAATTTTGAAGTCTGTTGGTTTCCTCCTGTAACTCTATTCCTTGTGGGATCTGTGAGATCCGTGATCTGTTGCTTGAGATCCTTTACCTCCTGTTTCAGACTAATCTTGGTGATCTCTTTGTAGTCATAACTCTGGCTTGAGTTGTAATTATCTTAGCTGTGGATAGCAGAATGCTAAGATAGGTTTGGGTCAGCATATGTTTGCTGAAAGGGGCATAAGCAGAGTTCTAACTGATGACTTAAGACTGTTCTTATTGTCAAATTATCATTCAGAACTTACTGATAGTTCACAATAGGCTCAATCTCTGAGGAAGTGAAGTAGAGGAGGGAAAAGGAAAAGGAGAGCATTCCTATTCAGATTATGCTTATTACTTGGTGCACAGGACTATAATTATCCCCTAGTATTGGTCTAGGTGACTTGTGTAACAGGGTCATAAAATTAGAGCACATGTTGAAATAAACAAATCAGAAATAAAATTGTCTCTGCTTCTTTTTGAGGTTCAGAGAGAACATCACACCAAAATGAAACAAAAGGGGGTATAGAATGTAAATGGATTTAAAAATAGCTGACTGCTATTATTAAAACAGGGTAATCAATTTGATTATTAGGAACAATCAGTAGCAATAGTGATTAACTGCAAGATGTGTGTTGGGCAACAAACCATGGTTGGTCACAGCTGCTGCGTGTTCAGCTCCCATGCTTAGACCATACCATGTGTGTGCCCCGCCATTTGTAGCGTGTTATTTACTGCGCTATTGAAAACCCCCAATAACTTAATTCTTCTCTAGATAAACAGTTAAAATGTAATTAAAGTTAGATTTAATTAACTAGTAACTGAGCAATAGCATTCAGGAAGGATACATCTGAGTTTGTTACATTAGCTGAGAAGAATTGAAGATGGGGAAACAGAGAATAGAGAAAGTGAAAAATCAGAAACCAGGGATTAGGTTAAATTCAAATGACTTCACACTGCATACACACATGCTGTATTTAAAAGCTTCAAGTAAAGGATGTTAACCCCTAATTGTTAAAGCTATTCCGTAACTTAGCCTAAGATGAAACAATGCTAAGTCATGTTAGCTTAGCCGCTTAAGGTGGTCTGTTTACAACATGGCACCACCAGGTGACGTGTGCGCTATGTGGAGTTAGCACTTCCTGTGACAAGTCGTTGTCATGGTAACCAATGCATGCTAGTGCAAATCAAACAGTTTAGTGTCTGCCTATTTCAAAGAAGTTGCACACAGTTTTAAAATGTGGTGCGTTCAGTCCTTTAAGACATAGGACATTAAATAAGCACTTCTGTGAGTGCATCTCTAATTTCACAATAAACTTCTTGCACTTGTTTAAAGAATAACAAAACAGGTTTGCTGTACGTTAAAGCCGGTTTAAACATATCTTTGGTTATGTGTGTCTCACACATGAATACTGAAGTACAGTATAACACCTTTAGTTTCACTCAGTGAGTGAAACACAGTAATGACCACCAGGTTGCTAGGCTTGTATGCATACAGTCAAAGTGTAGATGAATTGTATCGATCTAATTATAATCTATAAGGCCTTGATGCTGTAGAAAGAGGAGCATCACTCAAATCTACCTTTATATAACACTGTACTGACATTTCTTTGTCAGAAACAGTTTAAACGATACTGCAGTTTTGTGATTTCTTCACTAAAGCAGATTAATGCATTATGGGACAGTTTGGACTGCTGAGCTGAGGTTTCTTCGTCAGGACAGACTTACACTTTAATACTGAAATTAGGGTTTCTTCGCTAAAATCAGATTAACCTTACACTGATGCCATTAAGCATGAAATGCATAAAGACTCTTTCAGTCATAAATAGTGATACCAATTCAAGCCCCTACTTTATCTGCATTTAAACAAGCCAGCAAATAGGGACACAAATGAGTATCTCAAGTCATGCCCTTTTCTTCCCTGGACTATCAAGCACACACTTTTAGGTTGACAGTGTTTTAAGCTCATAACCTTTGTTTTATTCTTCTCCACCAATTATGTAAAGAACCAGCTCAAAGGGGAAATATGAATAATCAATCAAAACCAGTTATGAGTAATTATAAATATTTAGATCCGCTGTAAGTATTTATTTGACCTATCAGTGTCAACTGTCTGTCAATTCTAAGAACATTAATTTCCTGGTTAAGGAAAATAACTTTCTTACTGTACAATACTACTCAGAGCATGTAGCAAAAATCTGCATGATTAGGGACTTCAGTTAAGAGCAAACAATGAACAACCTCAAGTGTGATACAAATAAGACTTTATTAACTACATAAACACTTAAACTAGTCTAACATACACACACACATATGCATACAGTTGGCATAGGAAAAAGGGTTAAAGCTTAAGCAGTAAAGAGAAGAGAAATAAAGACATGAAGCTATTGTACAATTTGATATTCAGCAGATCTACAGCCTGAAGGAAACATCAGTTTCTTAGTTCAAACACACTTTGTAAAAGGTGCATATGATACTTAATGTATCAATTAATAAGACTAAGTTTGATACTTGCAAGTCTCGCCTGTTTGATAAAGAGTCCTGATGCACTTTGGGGCTCCAGTTGGTCTCTGCTGAAGTGGATTGATGAGACCAGTTCTAATCAGAGTATCTTGATGAATGAATAGTCAAGGCCGAAGCTCTTAGCTCAGCATCTTCTCCTGGAATTCCTGAATCTAGAAGAACCGCCTGATCTGGTGATCAGTGCCACACCCTCAGGATCTGAGTGAGCCAATGAGGAATGGTACCTTTTGGAGGGAAGTTTTACAACTCTGTCTCTAGTCTGGTGTCTTGCATATGAAATTAGATTGGGGGGTTCAAAAGAAGAATCTTTAAGATTCTTATAAAACTAATGTGTTGCATAGGCATCAACATATAGTATACACTCTCATTTCTCCATGAAATACGAACTCATAGATACCGAGCATCATATAGATAAGGTTATATTAACTAGTGATCCATCATAAGCATGTATCAAACATATAAAATACACAAAACACAATATACAAGAACAGTAACAGTATACACAATGCCCTAAAGTATATGTGAATTAATTCAAGGAAAGGTTTTTCTATGAATTAATTAGAGAAGAGTCCCTTTTTATGTGCATTATGTGTCTGTTTCTGAGAGACTTGAGATAAGAGTGGCTTAGCCACATTTTTGGGCGTCGTAATCCTAGTGTTATCAGATAGTGTGCCTTTGGTTCCTAGGGAAACCAGAGGCCTGTTCTGTCCAATTTTGAGCTGATAGCTTCCTTTTGGGGGAAGGGTCCATAGACCCTTTGGTTAGATGAGGAGGCGTTAGATATTATTTGTTAAATGTAACAAATAGTTGTGTGTCTGATTGGTCCAAATGCTACATAATTCCCCCCTTTCGAACGTTGTTGTCCGTCCAATAGACAACAGCAAGCGACATCAAAGGTGCAGAAAAATTGGACACGCACCTGCCACTCACGGCTGGGAGACAGTGGGTGGCTCTCTGGCAGTTGGTGCCATCCAGGAGTGGTTGTGGTGCCGTGGTGGATGCTGTCAGGTGGTGTGCCGTTGTGATGTAGGCTGTAGCAAGGTGTGGGTCCTTGAGCCTATGCAGCAGATGTCAAGGCTGTGTCACCTGTAATCCTGAAGTGAGTTGGTCTAGGTAAGATGGTTGTTTGTCGATGTTGTTAGCCAGTAGGCCATCCGTGGTACCCGCGATGTGGAACAGTCGGGTTATACTCTCACTGGTGAGAATGCAGGTGGTTCCAGGGATGGCAGGGAATTGCTATTGAGATTCTGTAGTGTGCAGAGAATTTCAGACTGACCTAGTGATGATGTCAGGAGAGCAGCAGGTGGTTGTTGCAGTGACGTGTTTTCTGGTGCGCCCAATAACAAAGATAACACGTCAGCAGTGTCGTACGTCAGCAGCATCACTGCAGTGTTGTGAACGAGCTCACAACAGACGCGGAAGAAAAGACAATGCTGAATAAAGTCGTAATTTTTGTTATTTTTGGACCAAAATGTATTTTTGATGCTTCAATAAATTCTAACTGACCCTCTGATGTCACATGGACTACTTTGATGATGTTTTTATTACCTTTCTGGACATGGACAGTACAGGTCCTTCTCAAAAAATTTGCATATTGTGAAAAAGTTCATTATTTTCCATAATGTAATGATAAAAATTAAACTTTCATATATTTTAGATTCATTGCACACCAAGTGAAATATTTCAGGTCTTTTATTGTTTTAATACTGATGATTTTGGCATACAGCTCATGAAAACCCAAAATTCCTATCTCAAAAAATTAGCATATCATGAAAAGGTTCTCTAAACGAGCTATTAACCTAATCATCTGAATCAACTAATTAACTCTAAACACCTGCAAAAGATTCCTGAGGCTTTTAAAAACTCCCAGCCTGGTTCATTACTCAAAACCGCAATCATGGGTAAGACTGCCGACCTGACTGCTGTCCAGAAGGCCATCATTGACACCCTCAAGCGAGAGGTAAAGACACAGAAAGAAATTTCTGAACGAATAGGCTGTTTCCCAGAGTGCTGTATCAAGGCACCTCAGTGGGAAGTCTGTGGGAAGGAAAAAGTGGTGGCAAAAAATGCGGCACAAACGAGAAGAGGTGACCGGACCCTGAGGAAGATTGTGGAGAAGGACCGATTTCCAGACCTTGGGGGACCTGCGGAAGCAGTGGACTGAGTCTGGAGTAGAAACATCCAGAGCCACCGTGCACAGGCGTGTGCTTTTGAACCAGAAAACAGCGGCAGAAGCGCCTGACCTGGGCTACAGAGAAGCAGCACTGGACTGTTGCTCAGTGGTCCAAAGTACTTTTTTCGGATGAAAGCAAATTTTGCATGTCATTCGGAAATCAAGGTGCCAGAGTCTGGAGGAAGACTGGGGAGAAGGAAATGCCAAAATGCCTGAAGTCCAGTGTCTAGTAGTAACAGTAGTTGGTGGTGTTGTGGTGTGATGTGAAACTCTAGAGACAAAACTCTGTGTGTGATTTTGGGGGCTATCGAAGCATCCTGGGCCTCCATAACACCTCAGCAGCCGTGCCACAGGCTGATTGCCTCCATGGCCACGCCGCATTGAAGCAGTCATTTCTGCAAAAGGATTCCCGACCAAGTATTGAGTGCATAACTGAACCATAATTATTTGAAGGTTCACTTTTTTTGTATTAAAAAACACTTTTCTTTTATTGGTCGGATGAAATATGCTAATTTTTTGAGATAGGAATTTTGGGTTTTCATGAGCTGTATGCCAAAATCATCAGTATTAAAACAATAAAGACCTGAAATATTTCAGTTGGTGGTGCAATAAATCTAAAATATATGAAAGGTTTAATTTTTATCATTACATTATGGAAAATAGAACTTTTTCACAATATGCTAATTTTTTTGAGAAGGACCCTGTATACCGTACATACATTTTCAATGGTAGGGTCACGAAAGCTCCCGGACTAAATCTAAAATAACTTAAACTGTGTTCCGAAGATGAACGAAGGTCTTACGGGTTTGGAATGACATGAGGGTGAGTCATTAATGACATAATTGTATTTTTTGGGTGAACTAACCCTTTAAACTGGCTGAGGGACAAAAAATTCTACATTTAATATTCTTCAACATTTGAAGTTATTTTCATTTTTTATCAGAACCGTTTTTTCAAGTTTTTGTATTATTTTGAATTTATGTATGTATGTATGTATTCATTCATTCATTCATTGACAGAGAAACTTGCTCAATAAAGGAATTCTAGAGATCGCTTTTCCATTGATCTGATTTTTACACGGCATTATCGTAACGCCTAGTATCTGCGCGCACCACAAAACAATGTGGCGGATAGAATTACCGTGTTTTTCAAAGTGGAGGCTGGCCTGACTGCAATGCAGCACCCTAGGTTTCGGATGCAGACGACTTCAACTGAACAATGACCGTTTACTGTTTTCTCTTGGAGCTGCGCCACGGCAGAAATGATTCTGTCCTGCTGCTTAAATCTGCTGTTATTTCCTGTTGCTTAAATCTGTGCTGTAGTGCTTTAAAATTAGTCTTGCGTAGCCAGACCTTCAGACTGATGGTGTCATAATGTATATTTCACATACTTTTGAAAATCCAGCATTTAGTTGATCCTGATAAGCATTCATTATCACAATTTTAAACATAATGGCTTTCTTCTTTTGTGAGGGGATTTGGCATCACAGCATCTTTGTCTCCAGGCAGAACGTTAAAGAACACAACACTCACGTCTCCTGGAAATCCTGTATAATTCAACCCAATCTGATGACGACTTTGATGAAACTCCTGAAGTGTTTCCAATTTTGTGTGACGTATGCATCAGAAGTTCAGCCAACGGTCCGAGGGCGTGACTTCTGAGGCTGAGACTATATAAAAATAAAGTCAACTTGACTAGGTTAAAGAGCATAAACATACAGTTTTGGCCAATCTCATGTTAATCTTGAATACCTATAGTGTAGTATTGCATCATTCACATCTCCGAAGAGTCTTCAGTTTTATCAGATTTATAAAAGAAAGATACAACTTTGCGATTCTCTCCGAAAACAGCCAAGCTCCTGGAGCAAATCGTGGGCGGAGCTGAAAAGTCACGAGCACATACACTTACTAACAATCACAGACATTGAAGCAGTTTTACAGCAGTTCCTATATGACTGGGATCTTTTATCGCTGGGGCTTCTCCATCCTCCAGTACCAACGATGTGCAAATCCAATGTCAGAATGTACCTTGTTATAAAACATTCATCACCAAAATGACAGGAACAAACAAACATGCTTGAGAAACTCCAGCTGCCTTGGAAAAACAAATTGCATCCACTGTTCACATAACACTGAATAAGTTATCTTTCCTTACATCCAAACACACTCTTTAGAGAAATTAGGCTTGTTCAACTTCATGCGGCACCGCAAAGATCGGCTGCCACCTGTCAATCCATTCTGGTTTCACTAAAAATGAACCAGCTTTGATCAGCGCTGCAGACGCCTTATGATCACATGTGCATTCAAAGTACCGCAAGAGCAAAACGGGACCAGCCGCCTAGGTCAGGCACTGCAAAGCCTTGATGATGACACACTTTATTCTCATTGGCTAGATTCTGTGATGACAAGCACAAGGTGTGTTGCATGTTTATTCTAACAATTCAATTCCAATAATGCTCACAAATCTGTGTTTTTATAACAGTAAAAGTACTGTTATATTGAGTCACGTTTCAAAAAATACTGATGAAAGCATATACTGTACACCCCAACTTTATTGGTGTTTAAATAGCATATGTTAATATGAAATCTTATTTGCAGTGCAGAAAGGGGATTTTCAGTGTTTTACAAGGTCTATGCACAGTAAGTCATATTACTCTTAACCAGTTTTTCTCTCACAGAGATAGGAGCTTTGCAGCATACAGTATGTTGTGTTGGTTTATTTTCTTTTGATTTGATGAGATGAGCTTTGTAGGATTTAGTGTTTGGGATTTATTTATATACATTTTGTATTTAGGATTTAATATTATTTTGTTTTGGATAGATATTTTAACTGAATGAAAAGTCCCTTTTTTGCATTGAAAATAAGACTTAATTTCATTAGTAAGAAACATCTTTCATGTGGGTAAGATTTGGTCATGACATTGAATAGACCAACTTTCTCTCACAGAGAAAGGAGCTTTGCAGCTAATGTGGGCTTGCTCTCTCATCATTTGCTCAGAAGCACTAATACAGCATTAGTACTCAGTACTTGGATCAAACCTGAAGACACTGCCACTCCCGCAGCCCTCTCCACTAATTTCACTTGTCAAATCATCCTGCTACTTTTCCACTTGATCCTATCCCCACTCACCTCCTTCAAGCGATTTCTTCTTCAGTAATACCTTCACTTACTCACATTATCAACACCTCTCTTCACTCTGCTACAGTTCCCTCAGCGTTTTAAGCAGGCTCGTGTAAGCCCACTGCTTAAGAAACCATCTTTAAATCCAGCACTTCTAGAAAACTACAAAGAATCTATTCTAGAATCCCTTCTTCCGGTCATTGCAAAGGCACTTGAGCGAGTCATGTTCAACCAACACTCTATGTTTCTTGTACAGAAACAACCTCCTGGACAGCAACCAATCTGGCTTCAAAAGCGGCCACTCAACTGAGACTGTCCTGCTCACAGTTACTGAAGCCCTGCGACTGGCAAGAGCAGCTTCAAAATCCTCAGTATCATCTTGCTGGATCTGTCTGCTGCCTTTGACACAGTTAATCACCAGATTCTACTTTCCACCCTCAGAAAGATGGGCATCTCTGGAACCGCACTCCTGTGGTTCAAGTCCTACCTCTCAGATAGATCCTTCAGGGTGTCTTGGAGGGGTGAAGTTTCTAAGTCACAACTTCTTGCTTCTGGGGTTCCTCAAGGCTCAGTGCTTGGACCCACTTCCCTTCTCCATCTACATGACATCATTAGGATATGTCATTCAGAAGCATGGCTTTTCCTATCACTGCTATGTTGATAACACTCAACTCTACTTCTCATTCCAACCAGATGATCCTATGGTAGCTGCTCGCATTGCAGCCTGTCTGAGTGACATTTCAAGCTGGATGAATGACCATCACCTTCAGCTCAACCTTACTAAGACAGAACTGCTGGTGGTTAAATGACAACTACTCTATACAGCTGGGTTCGTCAACCATAACTCCTTCCAGGACAGCCAGAAACCTAGGAGTTGTGATGGATCATCAGTTAAGCTTCACAGACCATATTGCTACAACAACCCGGTCCTGCAGATTTGTCCTATACAACATTAGGAAGATTAGACCCTTCCTGTTAGAGCAAGCCTTACAACTTCTTGTCCAAGCTCTTGTTCTCTCCAGACTGGAATATTGTAATGCTCTCCTAGCAGGCCTTCCTGCATGTACTATCAAGCCTCTACAACTGATCCAGAACGCAGCAGCGAGGGTTGTCTTCAGTGAGCCAAAAAATGCTCACGTTACCCCTCTCCTCATCAGGTTACACTGGCTACCAGTAGCCGCTCGCATCAGATTCAAGGTACTGATGCTTGCCTACAAGACGACGACTGGCATGCCACCAATATACCTAAACTCACTAGTTCAAACTTATGTGCCCTCCAGAAGCTTGCGTTCTGCAAGTGAACGGCGCCTTGTGGTGCCATCACAAAGAGGTTCAAAATCACTCTCCCAGACCTTTTTCTGTATTGTGTGGAGCTGGTGGAATGACCTCCCAATCTCAATTCGAACATCCGAGTCTTTACTCATTTTCAAAAAACATCTAAAGATTCATCTTTTTCGCCAGCACTTGACCTACTAGTACTAGCACTTACCTTTTCTTTTCTTTTCTTTTCTTTTCCTTTTCTTTTCTTTTCTATCCTATTCTCGGGAAGAAAAAAAAGAAAAAAAACCCTTGCTTTGAGTTCTGTGCTAGACTAACTGAGACTTGTCATGGCACTTGTATACTGTTTGTTGTTCTCTCATTTGGTCTGATTGCTTCTATTGTTCTCATTTGTAAGTCGCTTTGGATAAAAGTGTCTGCTAAAGGATTAAATGTAAATGTAAATGTACTTAAAGAAGCCCCAAACTAAGCTGGCTTTGCATTGAAGCTCTAACATGAGTTCCTGTGCAAAGAACTTGTAAAACACAGAAAAGTCTCTTTCTGCATTTCAAATAAAATTTAATTTCATAAGAAAAAATCTTTCATGTGGGCAAGCTTTGTTCTTAACACTGAATAGATCAGCATTCACTGAGAAAGGAGCTTTGCAGCATTCAGGGGTGCACTGGCCATCCAGAACGGCCGTCCATGCAATAGCCGTCGGCCTGACTGATTCATCATCAAAGAAAAAGTGTCAAATAAAGTGACGTTGACAGCCGACAAACGGGGCGCTAATGCAGTCTATTTTTGCTTATAAGAAACCGAAACTGCCATACACGCCCGCAGTAGTACGGCCCGCTTGATCATTTTAGACTCTGATGATCAAATGTAAATTATTTGAAATGTAAGTCACGTAAAGATTACTTTCAGTTTTAGATGTTAATACTATCTCAGGAGAGGTCGCTAGTTTCCAGCCGCTCCCCGTATTAATTTCAGTGTGGTAGGACGTGCACTCTAATGTAAACATTCACTATTATTAACAAATAATAAATAAAAAAAAACGACCATGAAAACAGCATTCTCCAGTCAAGATGATAAACATACGTATTCCCTTGAACTTGGTAAAAAGATAATCTATGTTTGGAGTGTTTGGAAATCTCAATGATGAGTTGGTCTATGCAATGTCAAGACCAAATCTTGCCCACATGAAAGATGTTTCTTCGTCGTCACACAATACTAATCACAAACAACGGGGACGCCAGAGTTGCACTTGCCTCAAATTTCAAAGGTAAAATGCATTGTCAACAAAAGCTTTTTGCCAAATGCATGACAGAAATGTTTGCACTGAACTGTTTCAAAGTCAGGCGCGCTGCTTTGTACTGGCGTTAACAGGGAAACTGCTAGTTCCGCAAGTGAAACTTGCTGGCAGAGAACGAATTTGCTTTTTCAGTAAACCTGTCTGCTGTTTTTTTTTGCTACATATTTTTAAAATGTGAGTGGGTGGATAAAAAGATAATGTTTTGTATTATTATAATCAATTAAGACACTAATACATTTTTATGTAATTTATTTTATTTGATTAATAATAGCCTAATTGTTTACATTAATATAATAATTGATACTTTTGACTCTTCCCTTTTTTTAAAAAATTTTTACAGTCTGAAATGTGAAGTGCAGGTCTTAAAAGGTTTTTAAAGCTCTTAAATTTTATTTAAAAATCCTGCAGTTATACCGGTTTTTTTTTTGTTACATTTTTGATTAATTATTTTTTATTTATTTTTAATAAGCCCTTTTTAACTGTCCTCTTATGTTGTTTTGAGAATGTTCTGTAATAAAAAAAAAAATAGGACCTCTGTACATTTGTTTGTTGCAAATTTACAGACAATGCAATTGAGATGTTTATTTGTTGATGTGATATTGCTGTCAACCAACAACAAAGTTTTCCTTCTGAATTAGCTTAACTGTACAAGTTTTATAGTTTAAAAAAATCTTTACAAACAAATTACATTAATTATATTTAATTTCCTTCAATAAAAATGAAATTGAGTAAGACAATGTAAAAGGTGTGTTGATGTGAAAATGCTGGCCCTCGTCACTATCAAAGTTGCCCATCCCTGCTATAGAGCATATAGCCTATGAGCACTATATTAAAATCCCAGGACACCCCAGTCCGAACGTTCACTGCTATTTATTACTTCGCATTGTCTGTCATGAATATTCCATTCATTCATAAAGAGACAGCAGCGATTCTACAATGGGTTACATTTGAGAGATAGGCCTATTGAGTTAGAAAATGTAAGGTGATAAGTCTGATTAACATGACATACACACACACACACAGAGAGAGAGAGAGAGAGAGAGAGAGAGAGAGAGATACATGTGAATACTCAAATAGAATAATTCTGTTGTTTTAGGTTTCTAGATTCTAGGTGTCATGATCCGGTCACTGCACATCCGTTATTCACCACACAGACTTTCACACGACCCAGTACACCCTGGACTTCATTTTCCCATAAACCCCTGCCTAGGAACTCATTATTGAACCTCACCTGTCTCCCATCAATGACACTATAAAGGTTGCACTCATCCACACTCACATGGCGAAGTCTTGTTCTAGTTCTGTCTGGCATTTCTGAGCGTTTTCCTAGTGTTTGTTCCTTCCGTGTTTGACTTTGGATTGTTTATGCCGACTGTGATTCTCTGCTGCCTGCCCCGACCTTTGCTTGTTATTGTTTCTGATTTTGGATATCCCCTGACATACCTGACGCTGTCCTTTGATCACTGCCTGTTTGACCATTCTTAATAAACTACTGCATTTGGATCCGAACGTCTCTGACTCCTCGTTACGCTAGGTTTATGCTTATTATTATTATCATGTTATACATTTTGCATTCTGCTCTTTTTCTATAGATTTCAAGTATTGTAGTTCATACAATAATACATTTAATTTAATGTAAAAAAAAAAATAGAAACCATCACATAATTTGTAATGGTTTTACTGTTTATAATGAAATTGTATTGGTTTTAATGGAAACTGTAATGGTGACTATTGGTCTCTACTGTTAATTGGTCGCCTTCTGTTGATGGCTTTTGTTAAAACCATTACATCCGAATGTAATATGTCCCAAAAAACACACTATATGATAACATTATTTAATGGTTTTAATGGTTTAAAAGTTCATGGTTTGTAATTTATGTGATGGTTTCTATTGTTTTTTGTCAGAAGGGTCACCATGGGTTTTGTGAAATTATTTGCCATAAATATGACAGAATTGCAGTAATACTGTGAGATAGTAGCGACTGTTTGTAGTTTTGGTGGGCCTATTTGTGAGAAAATCCAGGGCAGTTTTTTCACTCCCAGTCCATCCCTGCTGGGCTTGCTTTCTATTCATTTGCTCAGAAACACTATCACAGCATTACCACTCAAAAGGAGCCCCAAACTAAGCCGGCTGTGCATTAAAGCTCTAACATAACTTAGCATAGAACATGTAACACACTGAAAAGTCTCTTTCTACATTTCAAATAACATGTAGGAAAAATGTATTGCTCAGTGGTTGCTTTTCCTAAGCTCAGGAGACTTAGATGAGATTCACATATATCTCTCATTTTAGTATCAACACCATTTCAGATGTTTCTCATAAAATTCCTTAGGAGAAATGGAAGTAGACACAAATGAGACATGAAAAAAAAGAGTCAAAACTGTAGCGTGAACCAGACAAATTAAAGATTCGATCGGGAGCCTGGTTGAAACATGAGCCGAATTCCACAGAAAGGCAGGATGTTGTAAATCAACTCCCAGCACCACAGTCTGATAACCGACCAACTCTTTCAGAGAACAGCTTTCAACATTAACACCATTAGAACAATTATTGACAATTTCAATTCGAAGAAGAGATTGTCTAATTTGGGGCAAGTAATCGAAGAGATGGACAGTCTGACCCTCACATGTAAAGCCATGAGAGTAAACAAGATCATTGGATTGACTTTCCCCCCACCTAGCAGAACCAGACTGAAATTCCTAAGGAAACCTGTTAACCCCTCTGGTCTTCACAGGAGATATCCTTTCTCCACAGAATGGCACAGAGAATGCCTTCCAATGCATACATGCACCAAAATGAACTCAAAAAAGACTTCTAAATGGATATCAGTCCATTGCTCAACTCCATATCATACATGTAACCCCCACATTTGATTATAATGTTTCTAATCACTTATTGTGTATGTCTTTTTAAATAACTCTTGAATAGCTTAAGGGATCATATTCATGTTTAGTATGTGTGTGTTCGAATCTTCTTGCTTGAAACGTTTCTGACCATCAGTTATTTGTCAAATGTATCATATTCTTGTTATAGGAATCATGTCCAAATTATACTCTGCAAGAGTGGGAAAATTCGGACCATGTGCTTGATAAGATAACATATGATTTATGAATGGGTGGGACAAACAATGCAACACCACGAGAAAAGACAATATCTAATTGGTCAAGACAACATTTGAGGTGTGGCCAAAATGCCAGTTTAAATAATCAGGACACCATCAAATTTTGCTTTTAGCGTTTAGCTTTCGTTTAGCTTTTGCTATCAGTCATGCCGGCTTTTAGCTTTAGCTTTTAGTCATGCTTTGTCATCACTGTTAGCGTTCTTCGAGCGCCATTCCAGCGTGCTTCGGACTGCACGCCTGCTGCTTCTTAGCCACGTTGAGAAGAAAACACCACCTAGTCTCGTCAAACTTTACTTCTATTCTTTTACTTTAGTTTCTTTTCTTTTCCGTTTGAGAGTTCGTGTTCTGAGTTGAGTTTTGTAACGCCGTGTCTCCGAGTCTGACCTCGCGTGCCCATCTGAAACTTCAACCAGCCCACAACTCTGCATCTTCAGCCAACGCCCAACCACTGGCTTCCCAAAACGTCACTTCAGCGAATACTGAACTTCCAGCAAATCAGCAACCTCGGGAAACCCCCTTTTCAGCGACAACAAAAGGGAACCCCGTTAAACAGGCAACGCAAGTAACCTCCAGACTCACATCTGTACTGGTGTTATCTAATATAATTTTAACCTCATTGAGGAACTCAGTGCGAGGGTTAATTAAGTGATTAAATGGTTGTTCATGTCTATGCAATTTCATGTATTGCTGTAAATTTGGGATTTCACATTTTCATTCTCTTAAACTCATTCTTTCCTAACTTTCTATCTTCCTGCAACTTGTGTGAATGTGTGAGTGCGTGTGCTTATGTGTTAGATTAGTTTATATGTCTTAGATTTATCTAATAAAGCCTTATTTATATTGAAAAGAGAAGTATCTTGTGTTTTGTGCTCACAAGTTAATGTCTTAAACTGCCGATCTTGTTACTGTGCTAATTAATAGTGTTTTCACTATACTTTGGATATTAATATCCAGCGCAGATTTGATGTTAAACGGCTCGTTCAGTGAATTGCTGGCCGTTTCAGTGATCAGCCGTGAAACAGTGATTCTGTTCAAATTCCCTTTAAAATCTTAAATGATTCCCTTTGAGCTAAATTGACCTGTTTCCCTTACAGTATTATGGTGGAGAATTTTGCGGGCAGTTTAATCTAAATTGTGAGCATAAACCAAGTTATTTAATCTTTTCTGTTGTTGCGGATGAAAGATGAGAAGCTGAGTCGAGGTGTGTGTGTGTGTGTGTGAGACCCGTGACGTAAGCAGTGCGCGACCGCTTGAATAGAATGAACGCAGAGGAGGCTGTAACTCAAGTCCGCTTCTTCATTGTTAAACGGCAGTAAGTGAACTTAAAGTTAAAGTCTGAGATCGTACAATAAGGTAGAAATTGAGCGTGTTCCTCATTTTTGTAATGCCTTGTTTATAGCTAAATTGATTTCACTGCGTGTTCCAGTGCCTCTCAAAAGCTATACGTTACTCCCGGCAGGGAATCTCAGTCACCGTTCGCTGAACGGAGCTAAACTGCTGTAACGTTAATTCAAAGGGAAATAAATCGGTGAATAAAGAATAGTGTTGAGCGTGTTCCTCAATCTATTTATCAAAGCCTTGTTATTCATAGCTTGATTGCAGTGCGTGTTCCACTGCCGAATCAAAAGCTATTCGACTCCCTGGGTTAAACATTAGAGAATAATGTTTCCCTGTTCACGAAGTGAATGCAATCTCGCTTAACACTGCGTGTGTCCGAGTGTGATGGGAGTGTTTTAAAAGCTTGATCAAGTAAATTTTATCTGTGTACCAACAGCGAAGAAATCCTGTTGTGTTTACGTGTCCAGAGAAACTGGCACGGATATGTTCCGCCGAGATCGCTGATTTTCCCTTAACTACAGCAAGAAGCTGCTATTCGAATTAAGTTAAAGTTAACTCTATACGAACTGAGTGTTTAAGCGCCACATCGCAAAACCATCTAAAAGCGGTGTTGTTATTTGTACAGTGTTGAAATGCGCCGACATTTCATGTAACATGCTTAACTGTACTTGTTATGCAATGATTCATGTGCTAGACCACTAGAATTTGTTTTGGTTGCCACAGTTACGACCGTGACACGGAAGTCTTAACCTACTTCCGGAGCAACTTTGAACTGCGCACGCCCAGCGCATCGACGCTAATGTAAACAAACTCCACGGTGTTGCTAAGCTAACGAAACAGTTGTATTTACATTGAAGTCTATGCTAAAGCCACTAGCCTCAAAGGTTAGCCGTTAGCATTAACATCCAGTTGTTGAATAGTGTTTGTTGGGCAACGCTGAAATGATTTAACCCTTTAAACATCTCAACTAACACTTGTTGGTCTCTTTCTCTCTCTTATTTCTCTCTTTTCTCACGATACCATTTATTGGCATTTTACTAGAAAGGGAAATACTAACTCACAATTATTAATTGTGTCAAATCCAAATTTAATTGAAACATTAAATTTATTTGGAATCATTCCAATTTTCCCCTTAGATCATTTTATATGATCATTACTTCTAGTATTCTCTTTTGGGCCTAATTATTTTAGGTACGAATAAGACTTGAACTTTGAAAGTTCAAACTTATTCTACCTAATTTATTTATTACCCATCTGAATATATTGTATTCAGACCTGTACTTATTTTATTGCGTTTAACCCTTCTTGCTTCCTGTTTTGGTTATACACTTAGCCACTATTGTTTTATTTATAGATTTTCTCCTTTATTTAATTTTCGCTTATTTTGCCCATTTATTACTTTTAATTTCTGTGTATCCTAGCTTGGGAACGACACACCTGAGCCCTAAAAGGAGACATTGTTATCCCTCACTACGAGTTCAAATAAATTAGAAAGACAACTCTCTTTCACTTAAAGTTTTTTTTTGTTGATTAGTTGTACAGCAACTAAAACAACGCTCTCCTCGTAGTTGAGATAACCACTACTGAGACTTACCATCTCCGTCCTCTCTCCTTTCCTTTCCTCTTCACTTTTAACATTTGTAGGGACATGTAAGAACCATCAATCAATTCTAAGTGAATGAAATACGCAATCTTGTCAAAGAAGACGAATCACCCTTATGAATTTGATTGTAATCAACCTCTCCTTTGTTCTTCCTGACCTCCCTACATTTGGAAACGCAATCCAAGTTTTAGCATCTCATCCAACGCTGAGATCAATTTAATAGAGATACGTGTTGAACAACTGTCGCCTTCGCAGCCTCCCTGGTGAGCGGTCCAACTGTAAGGTGTACGGTGTCAATCCTGTCAGATTAAGGAAAGAGATATCAGCATTATTATCGTATTCTTTTTGCCCAAAACAAGAGATTTAATAATATTGTTTACCTTCTTGATAACATTTAATTGGGAAAATTGTTTTCCTCATTTGAAAAACATAAATTGTTGCTTGTCATTGAATTTGTTTTTCACCTCTTTCTCTCTTTCCCTCTTCCTCACTAGAGTGACAAAGTCTTCGCATCTCTAGTCTACTTAGACGCCCTGAGACCAGCACAGTCATCACCACACTTCACTAGTGGTTCACAATCACTGATACAACACTTAGTTGTCCCACCACACATAGGCTTTTACTCCACACAGATCTGTGTCAGTCTCTCTTCTCCACAGCGTGATAAAATAACGCAGACTGCAGACCCCATCACCCATGGGGAAGATGTGAACACTTGGCTGAGAGGCATGACAGACAGCCTCACCCCCAAGACATCTGAACTGTTATTATTTTTAATAATAATCCTAATCCTGAGAAGATTCCTGACACAAGATTCAAGCCAGAACAACAACCACGAGGAGCTAGTCAAGATCACCAGCTCCCTAAGGTATGCCTTCACAACCCAGCTGAAACTGAGCGACAAGCACATCACCCACCTTCAAGAGGAGCTGACACGTGCTCAGCGTCGCATAGATAAGCTGGAAGTGAAAGTTCAAGATCAACTCAAAAGCATCCAACGAGAGGGAGCAGGAAACAACGGAACAAGTTAAGAAGCTCCAAGCAGCCCTGGCAGCAGCTCAGCTCGAACAGCAACATGCAACAGCTGCCCAGAGAGACCTGGTAAACAGACTCCAGTATGCCGAACAGCTACTAGAGAAAGCCAAGAATGACATCAGAGACAAGAATTCTGAAATCAGTGCTTTGAAAGACCACCTTGAAAGGTACAGAACTGAAACGGACAATCTGACCCAACAACTAGACGATACCAACGATGAGCTCTACATGGTCAGAAAAGAACTCCAATATGCTTACAAGCAGAAACAAGAGCCAAGGAAAGAGAAACATCTCTTAGCCTCATCACTGCTGAGCAGAGCAGAGTCCCACGTCCAAGAACTGGCATATGACGGAAGGAGCGAAGGGCCACAACCCAAAACCTCACCTGCCTTCGCCACACAAACCTTTTCCTGCCAACGAAGGAAAACCTCCCGTCCAAGACCTTGGAGCTGCACACGGGATGACCATCAAAAGACCTCAACAAGCTGTCTGAAAACATCAGCAGGTTTAACCCGAACTCCACAGAGGGCCACGACATCCAGGCTTACCTGCAAGATATTGAATTTCATCTGGAAATGAGACCTCATGTGACTGACAGAGACAGGTTATACATCCTTAGAGCCACGTCCAGTCCAGAGGTACGAAACTTCTTAGATCGACAGCCTAGTTAAAACAAAGTCAAACTACCAGCGACTTCGTGAGGTCCTGATTAAAGAGTTTACAGACCCAAGAGTCTGAACATGGACTGTTGACTGCCTTGGAAACCAAACAAGGTCGACAAGAGACTCCACAAGCTTACTACAAACCGACTCCGACAAGCCTACTTTGGTGCACACAACAAGCCTGACCTTGAAGAGGATGTGAACTTCAAAAGCCTCTTCCTAAAGAATCTGCACCCTGGAGTCAACCACCTAGGCGTCATGGCCTGTCCACGCTCCATGACCATCCAACAGTTGCGTGACCTAACACAGAAGGCCTATAACAAACAGAAGATGGCCTCAAAGAAAGGTAACAAAACATCCACACTCTTGAACTCTGTCAACAAAGATTCAAGCCTTGCACTGGACGCCACCCAGTGGCATCACAACACCAGAGTCTTTCATCAAGAGCACAGAGAACGTGACACCCATGTCCAGCCCAGCCGGTGGAAAAATCCATGGGACCAGCCACGCTTCTCAAGAAACCAAAAGGATAGGAACAACTGGAATCCTAACCAGACATCCAAAGGTAATCACCTGACTCATCCAAGAGCAAGTCGTGTGGGTAAGCGACAACGAAACCCACCTCAGCACCACTCAGACATGCACAGTGCTGAGTATTCACAAGAACATGACAGCTTACCATCAGAAGACATGGAACAAGTCATGAGACAAACTGAAAGAGTCTGCCACAGCCAGAAGGCATCACAAGAAGAGTGCAACATAGGAGACAAAGTTTTGCAACCCAGCTTCACACAGCCTTGAACTGCCTCCGACTGTCTGCTAAAGAACTTCCTGCCTTGCTGGACTGACCCCCATTAGACCATGGACACGCCCTCATCCAAGCCAAGGATGCAGAGAGCCAGTCTTCAGTGACATACAAGCAAAGGGGGGAGACAACACAGACTGAAACAGATCTGACCACACATACACTACACCTTCAACACACACAACATTACCTACACCCAGAGGTAACCACATCTACTGATAACACATTCAACAAACATATTCTTCCCACAGGTAGAATGTCCAAATTTTAGTGTAACAAAGTTACATATACCCTCCATGAAGAAACATGCAGCCATCCTCACAATAGCTTATAACATCTGACACTAAGTTAAGGTACATGACACACTAGCTGCACATGACATCCTAGCTCAACAGCAGTTGTAAGCCATGCTAGGAAAACCCACAGCAGCTTTGTTTTGTTTTGTTCTTCTTTTACCTATCCTTCTCTTTCCCCTCTTTCCTGAGTGGGTGAAACACCTAGACACCCTGCAAGGGTCGAAGGTCTGATATTAGGATTGACTCACCACACCTAATATCCGCCAGCCACTCTAAACTGAATGGAAGCCAGAGAGCTCCATGCAGGATAGGTCAACTCATTTAATTGCAAATGATGTTACTAGAAAATTAACGGTAAACGTTTAAATTAAGACAACCTAGAAGAAACAAACAAAGTTATCCACAAATTTGATTGGCGAATCAAAATACAACAGCATTTAAAAAAAAATCTAAACTATCCTCAATGTACTAAACTACATTGACTAATTGAACTTAACCACGTGTACCTAAATAACCTGATGCCTGCACCAGTACAGTAACTGTCATGGAGGTGTTGTCTTGTTGTTTGCTGTGTTTTTCTGCTTCTTCTGCCTTTGTTTCTCCAGCGATCGACGATGTCTTCAGCTAAACACCCTGATCGAAGGGGAGATATGTAGCGTGAACCAGACAAATTAAAGATTCGATCGGGAGCCTGGTTGAAACATGAGCCGAATTCCACAGAAGGCAGGATGTTGTAAATCAACTCCTAGCACCACAGTCTGATAACCAACCAACTCTTTCAGAGAACAGCTTTCAACATTAACACCATTAGAACAATTATTGACAATTTCAATTCGAAGAAAGAGATTGTCTAATTTGGGGCAAGTAATCGAAGAAATGGACAGTCTGACCCTCACATGTAAAGCCATGAGAGTAAACAAGATCGTTGGATTGACTTCCCCCCCACCTAGCAAAACCAGACTGAAATTCCTAAGGAGACCTGTTAACCCATCTGGTCTTCACAGGACATATCCTTTCTCCCCAGAATGGCACAGAGAATGCCTTCCAATGCATATATGCACCAAAATGAACTCAAAAGACTTCTAAATGGATATCAGTCCATTGCTCAACTCCATATCATACATGAACCCACACATTTGACTATAATGTTTCTAATCACTTATTGTGTATGTCTTTTTAACCCTCTGGAGTCTAAGGGTATTTTTGGGGCCTGGAGAAGTTTTGTCATGCCCTGACATTTGTGCTTTTTTCAGTTTCTTATAAATATCTAAATGGCTACAGTCTAATCTCACTGTAATCAGCACAAACTAGGCTATAATAATATGTGAGCAGCATGTATGTACATGATTGTTGTTTTTGAGAAAAAAAATGTTATGCGTGGTTAGTGAAAAACTAAAAATGTTAAATCACTTGAATAAGGCAAAAAAACACATATAGAAAATTGGTTCCCAGGAATTTGGAGAACTGGAGCTTGTAGCCTAGAATTTTTTTTTTCTAAATGATGTGAAAATCATCTTGTTTACTCACTTACAGAAAACAATATATTGATTTAAATTTTCTAATACACTTTTTGTTGGGTAAAAGTCATATGCGAGTAGGCGTCAACTATCATGAATTCACACCTGAGAATACAAAGGCCTGCATAATGAGCTGCATAATGAGCCATTCAGTCAGCTGTGTCACTGAGAGGGATGAGTTACAAGAAAGAATGTGAGGACAAAATAAATGTATATAATTTTATGTTTGTAGTTTTTATTTAGAATATATTTAATTATCCCACAACATAATTTAATATTCACTTGTGAGTGCAGTTAAACAGTTTATTAGGAACAATCAAAGCTGACTTTCAAACTGAATTTTTTGCATCATTACTCCAGTCACACAATCCTTCAGAAATCCTTTTAACAATCTTATTTTCTACAAAAAAAAAACATTTATTGTTATTATTATCATTATTATCATTATTATCATTATTATTATTATTATTATTAATGTTGAAAAGAGCTGAGAATATTTTTTTTAGTTTTTTTACATTGAAAGAACAGCAATGATTGTTACATTTGTTACAGTTACATTTATTGTTACATTTATATTATGTACATCAAGCTTTTGAATGGTATAGTAGTGTATATTGTTATTGAAACTTCATAATATTTCACTTGATTATACATTTAGTCAGGAATTATAGTTTGGAAAAAGTCTTTGGAAAAAGTCTAACTAGTAAAATGTTTACACGTTATGTGAAAACTAGTAGAAGTATATAAATAAATAAAAAAGAGACTTACTCATGTTTATGATCTCTGCTGAATAAAGTGCTTCATCTTTTTTCTGAGGAAATCCAAATCTCAAATCCTCAACCACATCACATCTTTTGGGGTGAATTATGTCTTATTCGTCTCATCGCGAAGCAAACATTAAAATAAAAAAAACTTGAAGAACAGTCCCGCTGCGTTGTCTTCTGTGGGCGTATTCAAAAGCCGCGCGCTTCAGTGAAACATTTGAATCTCAAAAGCGCGCTCGGCGCGGGGGCGCGTGGTCGCATTAGAAGATAATGAAGGGAGATGTGAAAAACGGACATCGCGTTGTTTTCATATGGATTACTTTATCACAGAATATTTGTTTTCAGCAGCACTCGTTTAGTTTAAAAGTAGACATGTCAGGCTTTCTTTAGATATCTCTCTCATGTCTCTTCGTTGAGTATTCACTGAGTTACAGTTCATTTTAATGACGCATTTGTATCTGAAGATCAGCGCAGACAAAGGCTGCAGACAGCACTCCTTGGTTTGTTATCTTTATTTTATAAGTGCACAAAGTTGTTGTTGTTATTATGTCTGTATACAAAAAAAAGTAGACCCTTTACAGATTCGATTGATGTATTGCTCTTATCTGTACGATCAAAACTGAAAGTGTAATTTAAGTTCTTTTCGGGGTTATCAGGCGAAAATACCCCAAAACGCGTATACGCGTTAATCGACTCCAGAGGGTTAAATAACTCTTGAATAGCTTAAGGGATCATATTCATGTTTAGTATGTGTGTGTTCGAATCTTCTTGCTTGAAACGTTTCTGACCATCAGTTTATTTATCAAATGTATCATATTCTTGTAATGGGGAATCATGTCCAAATTATACCCTGCAAGAGCGGGAAAATTCGGACTCGTGCTTGATAAGATAACATATAATTTATGAATGGGGTGGGACAAACAATGCAACACACCCAGAAAAGACAATATCTAATTGGTCAAGACAACATTTGAGGTGTGGCCAAAAGGCCAGTTTAAATACTCAGGACACCATCAAATTTTGCTTTTAGCTTTTAGCTTTGCTTGTAGTTTAAGCTTTTAGTCATGCTTTTAGCTTTGAGCTTGCGTTTAGCTTTTGCTATCAGTCATGCCGGCTTTTAGCTTTGTTTGTAGTTTAAGCTTTTAGTCATGCTTTGGTCATCACTTTTAGCGTTCTTTCGAGCGCCGTTCCAGCGTGCTTCGGCCTGCACGCCTGCTGCTCCCTTAGCCACGATGAGAAGAAACACCCCCTAATCTCATCAAACTTTACTTGTATTCTTTTACTTTAGTTTCTTTTCTTTTCCGTTTGAGAGTTTCGTGTTCTGAGTTAAGTTTTGTAACGCCGTGTCTCAGAGTCTGACCTCGAGTGCCCGTCTGAAACTTCAACCAGCCCACAACTCTGCATCGTCAACCAACGCCCAACCACGGGCTTCCCAAGACGTCACTTCAACGACTACTGAACTTCCAGCCAATCAGCAACTTCGGGAAACCCCCTTTTCAGCGACAACAAACGGGAACCCCGTTAAACAGCCCAATGCAAGTAACCTCCAGACTCACATCTGTACTGGTGTTAACTTATATAATTTTAACCTCATTGAGGAACTCAGTGAGGGGTTAATTAAGTGATTAATGGTTGTTCATGTCTATGCAATTTCACGTATTGCTGTAAACTTGGGATTTCACATTCTCATCCTCTTAAACTCATTCTTTCCTAACTTTCTATCTTCCTGCAACTTGTGTGAATGTGGGAGTGCGTGTGCTTATGTGTTAGATTAGTTTATATGTCTTAGATTATCTAATAAAGCCTTATTCATATTGAAAAGAGAAGTATCTTGTGTTTTGTGCTTACAACGTTAATGGCTCTTAAACTGCCGATCTTGTTACTGTGCTAATTAATAGTGTTGTTTCACTATACTTTGGATATTAATATCCAACGCAGATTTGATGTTAAACGGCTCGTTCAGTGAATCGCTGGCCGTTTCAGTGATCAGGCCGTGAAACAGTGATTCTGTTCAAATTCCCTTTAAAATCTTAAATGATTCCTTTGAGCTAAATTGAACCTCCGGTTCCCTTACACTGCAAACCATCATTCTGTTCATTTGCTTAATTGCACTAACAGAGTGTTACTGTTCACAGAAGTGCTAAACTAAGAGTCCTTTTGCTAAGTAGCTCTAACATAATTCATGAGCTTAAAACTACTAAAACATTAAAATTTTAATCTCTGAATAGCAAATGACATTTCATTTCACATGGAGAAAGAAACAGCTTTCACGTTGGCAAGCTTTTAGTCTTAACAGTGCAAACCAATATTCAATAACAGAAAAGAAGGATTTCAGCATATGTGTCCTTGCATTCTGTTCATTTGCTTAGTTGCAATAACAGAGTGTTACAGTTCACAGAAGTGCTGAACTAAGAGTCTTTTTGCTTACTAGTTCTAATATGTTCATGATCATAAAAACAGTACCTCACTGAAATCTGTTTTCCTTTACTGCAAAAACATTTCATTTCAAGGTTTTAGAAACATATTTAATGTGGGCAAGCTTTAGTATTAAAATGTGCAGTTAAACCAACTTTCTCTAACAGATAAAGAAGGTTTTCAGCATTTGTGGTCTTTCTTTCTGTTCATTTGCTTAGTTGCACTAACAGAGTGCTCCTGTTCACAGAAGCGCTAAACTAAGCGTATTATGCTGAGATGTTCCAAATATAAGTTCATGATCATAAAACTAGTAACTCATTGAAATCTGTTTTTCTTAATTGCAAAAACATTTAATTTATGATGTTAGAACATTCTTTAATCTGGGTAAGCTTTAGTCTTATCTTTCTACAAAGCATCATTCTCTAACAGAGGAAGAAGGTTTTCAGCCCTTGTGGGCTTTCTGTCTGTTCATTTGCTTAGTTGCACTAATCAGAGTGTTACTGTTCACATGTCGCGCAAAACTAAGCGTGTAATGCTGAGATGTTCAAATATAAGTTCATGATCATAAAACTAGTAACTCACTGAAATCTGTTTTTCTTCATTGCAAAAACATTTCATTTATGATGTTAGAAACTTTTATATTGTGGGCAAGTTTTAATCTTATCTTTCTACAAAGCATCATTCTCTAACAGGAGAAAGAAGGTTTTTAGCACCTTGTGGGCTTTCTCTCTGTTCATTTGCTTAGTTGCACTAACAGAGTGTTTACTGTTCACAGAAGCGCAAAAACTAAGCGTCTTATGCTGAGATGTTCAAATATAAGTTCATGATTATAAAAGTAGTTGCTCACTGAAATCTGTTTTTCTTAATTGCAAAAAAACATTTAATTTATGATGATAGAAACCTTTTATATTGTGGGCAAGCTTTAATCTTATCTTTCTACAAAGCATCATTCTCTAACAGAGAAAGAAGGTTTTCAGAACTTGTGGGCTTTCTTTCTTTTCATTTGCTTGGTTGCACTAAAAGAGTGTCACTGTTCACAGAAGCGCTAAACTAAGAGTCTTTTGCTAAGTAGCTCTAACATAAGTTCATGAGCTTAAAACTACAAAAACTTAAAAATCTGTATTTCTGAATAGCAAATGACATTTCATTAAGCATGGAGAAACAGCTTTCACGTGGGCAATCTTTAGTCTTAACAGTGCAAAACCAATATTCTCTAACAGAGAAAGAAGGATTTTAGCATGTGTGTCCTTGCATTCTATTCATTTGCTTAGTTGCAATAACAGAGTGTTACAGTTCACAGAAGTGCTAAACTAAGAGTCTTTTGCTTACTAGCTCTAATATATTCATGATCATAAAAGTAGTACCTCACTGAAATCTGTTTTTCTTTTACATGTTGCAAAAAAACATTTCATTTCAAGATTTTAGAAACAACTTTAATGTGGGGCAAGCTTTAGTCTTATATTTCTGTGTTCCATCATTCTCTAACAGAGAAAGAAGGTTTTCAGCACTTGTTGGCTTTCTTTCTGTTCAATTGCTTAGTTGCACTAAAAGAGATTTACTGTTCACAGAAGCGCTAAACCTAAGCGTCTTGTGCTGAGAAGCTCAAATATAAGTTGATGATCATAAAGCTAGTAACTCACTGATATTTGTTTTTCTTCTTCATTGCAAAACCATTTCATTTATGATGTTAGAAACATCTTTAATGTGGGAAAAAGCTTTAGTCTTATCTTTATACAAAGCACATTCTCTAACAAGAGAAAGGTTTTCAGAACTTGTGGGCTTTCTTTATGTTCATTTGCTTAGTTGAACTAAGAGAGTGTTACTGTTTATTGAAGGGATAGATTAAATAGTCTTATTATGATGAGTTGTTATGTTATATGTTGATGATAGTAATATTAGTTAATTGATGTTTTTTTTTTTTTATTGATTGAAAATTCATTTCATTTATGATGTTAGAATCTTTAATGTGAGCAAGCTTTAGTCTTATCTTTATACAAAGCATCATTCTCTAACAGAGAAAGAAGGTTTTCAGCACTTGTGGGCTTTCTTTCTGTTCATTTGCTTAGTTGCACTAACAGAGTGTTACTGTTCACAAAAAGCGCTAAAAACTAAGAGTCTTTTGCTAAGTAGCTCTAAGTAAATTTATGAGCTTAACACTACTAAACAATAAAATCTGTAGTTTTTTTAATAGGAAATGACATTTCATTTCACATGGAGAAAACAGCTTTCACGTGGGCAAGCTTTAGTCTTAACAGTGCATAAACCAACTTTCTATAACAGAGAAAGAATGTTTTTCAGCACTTGTGTGCTTTCTTTCTGTTCATTTGCTTAGTTGCACTAACAGAGTGTTACTGTTCACTCACAGAAGCGCGCAGCAAAACTAAGCGTCTCATGCTGAGATGTTCAAAATATAAGTTCATGAGCATAAAACTAGTAACTCACTGAAATCTGTTTTTTTCATTGCAAAAACATTTCATTTTATGATCTTAGAAACATCTTTAATGTGAGCAAGCTTTAGTCTTACCTTTATCATCACCCTCATTAACAGAGAAAGGTTTTTCATTTGCACTTGTGGGCTTTCACTTCGTTTCATCTTGCTTAGTTGCACTCCAAACAGCGGTGTTTACTGTTCACAGAAAGCGCTAAACCGAGCGGCTTATGCTGAGATGTTCAAATATAAGTTCATGATCTTAAACTAGTAACTCACAGAAAATCTGTTTTTTTCTTAATTTGCAAAAACATTTCATTTATGATGTTAAAAACTTTTTTTATTGTGGGCAAGCTTTAAGTCTTATCTTTATATAACTGAAAGCATCATTCTCTAACTAGAGATAAGAAGGTTTTCAGCACTTGGTTTTTTCTTTCGTCTCTGTTCATGTTGCTTAGTTTTTCTGTTGCATCGATGCACTAGATCTCTAATATGTCATGATCATAAAACTAGTATTCTCACTTTGCAAATCTCCTTTTTCTTCATTGCAAAAACAGTTCATTTAAATGTTTATAAACAGATTTACAATGTGGTGCAACCTTTAGTCTTCAACTTGTCTACGTCGAACACCATCATACTCTCTAACAGAGAAACGAAGGTTTTCTGCACGTATCTCCTTCAGCTATTCCTCTCTCAGTTTATCAATCGATTCTCTTAGTTGCACACGAGATGTGTTGTATCGTGGTCACAGAAGCGCTAGAACCTACGCGTTTTATGCCTTGAAGCTCATAAAGACTCATCAAAACAGTAACTTCACTGCGAAATCGTGTTCGTGCCTATGTTCGCGAAAACAGTTCTCGTCGAAAATTTATTAGTGTCAACGGCTTTCTAGGTGGCTAGCAAGCCTTAGTCTCAGTTCGTCTATCACACGGCAGTCCTCATTCTCGTCTAACAATACCAAAGACGTAAGTTTTGCACAGCCACTTTTGCGTGGGGCTTTCTTTCTGTTCCTGCATTTTGCTGTAGTTAGGCACCTAAAAGAGTGTTACTGTCTAACGAGAAGGTGAGCTAAACTAAAGCGTCTCATTATCAGCTTTGAAGCTCACTCAACTCATAAGTTCATATGATCATAACAACGCACGTAACTCCTGACAATCCTGTTATATTCTTGCTGGTTTTCTCGAGCTGCATTGCAAAACAGTCTCATGAACATCTTGTCATAGCAACAACATCTTTAGACTAGGTCTTTCTAGAAACGGTCTTTCCTGGTAGTGAGCTTATGCTTTTTAGTCTGCACCAGCTTGTGCAAACCTTCATTCTGCGTTCTCATGGCATTGTGTACTTTTCATCTCAACTGAGTGGTGCACCTGGTTCCAGACAGAATAAACGTAAGCGTCACTTATATTGAAAAGGTCAATATCTCCCTGATCACTGCGACATTTGCCCTTGCACAATGCATCCTGATTGTGCCTTTGTACTTCTCATTGCAAAAAACAGCTTTTCATTTATGATGTTAGAAATGCATCATTTAAACGTGGGCAAGCTTTAGATGTTTATAAAGCTGCACAAAACCATCATCTCTAAACAGATAAAGGAGTTTTCAGCACTTGTGATGCTTTCATTTCTGTTCATCCTGCGGCTTAGTATGCCTCACTAAGCCAGACGTGTATCTGTTCTCAGAAAGCGAGAAACTAAGCGTCTTATGCTGAGAAATTTTTCGAAACAGGATTCATGACCTCATCAAAACTAGTATACTCACTGAAATCTGTTTTCCTGCAATGCTGAACTCAATTCGTGGTCGAATTGACTGAAATGTCTAGAAACCGTCTTTATGTGGGTCAAAGCTTTAGTACCTTAAAGTCTTTTAACCCCACGCCTCGATCAATTCTCTAACAGAGAAAGAAGGTTTTATCCAGCACTTGTGTGCTTTCCTTTCAGCGGGTTACATTATATTCTGCTATAGTTGCACCCTAACAGGAGTGTTAGCTGTCCCCACAGAACGCGCTATAAACCTAAGCACGTCTAGTATGCCTACATGCAGACCTCTATGAACCAATATAACTTCATGATCATAACAACTAGTACCCTCCTCACACTGAACTGTTTTTTTTGCATTGGAGTGACCATAACCGTCATTTTAAAGATGTAGTTATATTGCTTTATGTTGGGCAAGCTTTAGTCTTATTTCTCTGCAAACCATCTAAATTGTAAAGTGATATAAACAATATCTTTCATAGCACTGGTGTGTGAGAAAAGACAGGTAGTTTCCCAGCCCATATCTTGGTGTGGTTCCATTCTTGTTCATCAGTGCAACTAATTTCACTAACGTACAATGCGTACGCTACTTCCATAAAACACCGGAAAGAAGACGCCTAAACCTGAAAGGGCGCTGTATATCGTTTCAAAAATAGTTCAGCCTCATAAAACTAGTAACTCACTAAATATCCAATGCCTTACTTTATTGCAAAAACTTCATTCAGGAGATTAGAAACTGTCTTTAATGTTAGCATAGTGCTTTATGTCCTTATCTTTATACAAAATCATCATTCTCTAGCAGAGACCTTGTTTTAGTTGACACCTTGCCTAGGCAGTTTCTATTCATTTTTGCTGTGCAAGGCTATTTTACAGAGTGCGTACGGCTCACAGAATTGCCAAACATAGAGCATCTTATGCTTCGACGCATCATATATCGTACGATCCATTTACACCTCGTAACTCACAGGAATCTGTTTGGACTTCATTTCAAAAGCATTTCATTATGATGATTATAAACTTCTGTATTGTGGGCACGTTTTATCTTATTCTTGGTACCATTGCCTCATTCTCTAACAGAGAAAGTAAGGTTTTCAGCACTGGTAGGTTGATTGCTGCCGTTTCATGTACTTGAGTCAAGAGTGTGCCTTCTGGCTATTACTCGTTGTACAGAATCCGCGCTACGAAGCTTCTGATACTTTGAAGCGTTCTTTTCGGAGAATGCCACAGGAAGTCACCGCACATCTGTTGTAAAGTGGCATATGCATACTCATATCCATTATGATGTAGTAACCATCTTTAATGTGCACAGCGATGGTCGTATAATTTCTGCAAACCATCATTCTCTAACAGATAAAGACGGTTTTCAAGAACTTGTGGGCATTTCTTGTTCGTTCCTTCATCTGCGTAGTGGCAACTAAAGACCGTTTACCGTTAGGAAAGTGAGAAACCAACGACGCCTCTTCTGCTTGAGAGTTCAAATAACTCCTTTATGATCGTGACCTAATTACTGAACTCTTGCATCCATGGTGTAAATACTAAACAGAAAGAAAGAAGTTCATTTTATGATATCAAGAAAGATCTATAATGTCGGTGCAGCTTTAGAAAGTACTGTTCATTGGTCAAGCTTGTTTTTCTCTTCACAGTAAGAAAGAAGCGGTTGTTGCTCACTTGTGGGGGTTTCATTTCATTCTGTCTAGTTGAACAGTTACACTTTTGAGTCTTTTTATTCTGATCATCTATGCGTAGATGCACTAAAGAGTGGTACGTTCACAAGCGCAAACTAAGTTTCTGTATACAGAATGCGCTAACCTGAGAAGGTCATGACCTGAATTAATAGCTCAACATGAAAATTTCCCTTTTCCCCCAGTGCTAAAACTCTATTCGCAGTTATGATGGTTACAAACTACTTGAATGTGTTCAAGCTTTAGTCTTAACTATTAGGTATAACCCAGCATTCTCTGACCAGACAAGAGCGGTTTCCAGCACTTGTGTGGTTTCATTCCGGTTCATTTACTTGGTTGCAACTACACAGTGTGTACAGTTTGGCTGAAAAGCTAAACTAAGCGTTTTATGGCTAGAAGCTCAAACATAAGTTCATGATCGCATAAAACTACTAGTAACTCACTGAAATCTGTTTTTCTGCATTGCAAAACATATCATTTAAGAATCTTAAAGAAACTGCCTTTAAAATGGCGAGCAAGCTTTAGTCTTAACTTTAGCACAAACCATCATTCTCTGACAGAAAGAAAGGTTTTTCAGCA